>NC_071502.1:28619696-28922727 GCF_028408465.1 Anastrepha ludens | reverse complement strand
TAAAAAACAACATAATTATATTAAAAAAAAAAGAAAACATTAAACCAACTTTTGTACTACCCTGAAAGTGTATAGATATTTTTTCCAACAATGGTAAAGCCTCCACTCTGAGCGTCGTTAAACTGATTTCGTGTCTTCCAAACATTGGCTGTTGAGAAACACTTTATTGTTATGCTCCTTAATGGATCTAACTAAACCTCCTCGGATAAACGCATCTATGCATATGTACATACACATATACATATACATCTATACACAAACTGATGCACAAAAAGACCTACTTATGGCACTCATAGCACAGCTGATAATTGAAGTTAATAAAATATTCACTTAATGCGGCAAATTCCAAATTCAAAATTCCAATCCTACCGTAATGCATATTTACTGGCAGGAATCTTCTAAGGCCACATTATGGAACTCAATGCAATGCCGTTTTATCAAGCAGCGCTTGGTGTGTAGGCTGCTGGCCGTTGTGTATGTGTGGGTATGTGTGTATGTATGTATATCGACGAGAAAACTTTGTCATCATCATCAAAACTTTGCGAGGCCGCACTTATACACAGTCACGCATATACATAATATAGATATTTATATGAACCCTGTCGGAAATTAAATAAGTAAAGAAATAAATAAATAAATAAAAACTAGCAATCTAGCAATCTGATGTGAACCACTTAGGTAGGTTAAATGATTGAAATGCCTGTCCTGCACTCGCCAAGTAGTACTAAAACGCCGTTTTGATACCATTATGAGGCCTCCAAAAGGAAAATATCTACGACCAGAGAAGAGTGATGGGATTTAGGTTGGGGCACTGCCCCAGGCTGTCGAAGAAAGAAGAAAAACCCGGATATTTACAGAGCAAGTGCTCAACAAACTCCTTCTCTGAAAGGTCCCCACATCTTCTGCAATGAGGGTTAAATGGTAATCCTAGCTTTTCCGCGTGTGTGCTGATCTTTCAGTGACCGGTAAACACAGCTACGAGTTTGTGAATTGAATGGCGAAGAGTCCAAAGGACTTGGACTGAGGCCAAAGGGTTTTCAAAATACCACACGAAGAAATGGACCTGCATCTGACTTGTACTTTCCTGAGAAATAATTTGTGCAACTCCCCTTTAACAACAGTCAGGAGAACGCCGATGAATGGGTGGTGAGCCTCTAAAACCAGTTCAATCGCTCGCTTCCTGGCAAGCTCATAAACAATTTCGTTTCCGTCTATATTCCTATGTCCTGAAACCCAGATCAGAGAAATGTTACCTGCTTACCCATCTCAAAAATGTTAATATCTCCCTCGCTCTCGCGTTTCCTTAACATTTTGTGCGCCTGCTGGATCGCATAGACTTCTGTCTGAAAACCACTAGCAGTATTCGGCAGTTTGAAGGAAATAGATAAATGTTCCGACTTCCGATTCCATCTTGGAGGCATCAGTGAAGGCCACTAGCAGTATTCGGCAGTTTGAAGGAAATAGATAAATCCTCCGACTTCCGATTCCATCTTGGAGGCATCAGTGAAGGCAGAGGTAACAGCCTCGGTAGAGATTTTCCCCTCCTAATCCTGCCTACTTGGAAAGACTGTTCTGGCACGACCCTCAAACTCCATTGTGCGGATAGAGAGAAATGCGGGGTTAACTGCCCAAAAATGCTACCATGTTTCTCTCAGAGATTGCTTCCAGAGACCAACTTCCTTTAACCTGATTGCACTTTGAGCAGCGTTTGGAAGTCGGTGGGAAAAAAACCCAAAACGACTTTAAGGGTAGCACTGAGAACACCAAACGTAGTGTGTGCTATTTTTGGGTTCATGACTGCCATTTCTAGAGTAACATGAGTACTCCTTCAGTACAGAACTTCTGTGTTTTTTAAACGGAAAGCTGTTGCCAGTACATTTTGCAGGTCTCTATTGAATTAAACTTCATTTCCTATTTAAGCGATGTTTTCAGAGACCGAAGCAATTGTTGGTCTGAGAGTGCAAAGTCAAATCAAAATGTCATAGTCAAGCTCACTTAGTTTTTGCCACACGAAGGAAGATTTACGATTATATGGTTTGACGGTGACGTGGTGGAATACGTCGCCCTTTCAATTGATAAATTCTAGGCACTTCAATTGAATTGCTTGCTGCTGCCATCACATCAATTACACTGTAATAGTGGAAAAATGTGTCCACGTTCTAGTAAATTTTGTGGACTAGGGGCAAACCTACTGAATTAATTGCTTCACAGTTTAGATGGAAAATTTTAAAATTTGTTTAAATTTTGCTTGATTTATATGGTTTTTTGGTAATGTGTGAAAAATACCTTTATGACAAATTGGAAAAAAAATTCAACTCGAAAAACATTGTAAATATTAAAACACAAAAAAAATCACCTCAGTTATGCTCCCCAGTGTAAATTTTCCAAGGAATTTTTGTATTTTTTGAAAGCACAAAACAAACTAAATAAATTGCACATCTTTGTGTCCTTTAAAATTAAATTAAATTATACGAGGGTTGCCTTTTGTATTTTGCGTTTCGCTGCAATTCGATATTGGTGGTTCCCGTTCTTCAAAAGATTTTGGCGTGTATCTCGCTAAACCACGTTCCTGGAAAGAAACGAAAAAAGCTGAAAGAAAACCAAGGTGGTCTTCATTCCTAAGGCAGGAAGGAGGGACCACGTCCTGGCCAAGGACTTCAGACCTATAAGTCTTACCTCCTTTATTCTCAAGGTGTTTGAAAGAGAGATCGATTATCACATCCGTGAGCACTTTGAAACCAGACTTTCTCCAGCCCAACACGCTTACCTGAAAGAGAAATCTACCGAGTCAGCCTTACATGAGGTAGTAGGAACCTAGAAAAATCTCTGGAGGGAAAACAATTCACTTTGGCGGTCTTTATAGACATAGAGGGCGCCTTTAATAATATTACGGCCAAGTCAATTGTCACTGCTCTAAGTAGGCTAGGGTGGAAAGACCTATCTACCTCTGGATCTCGTCCCTACTTGGTGGTAGGGAAATTAATGCTGTGGCAGGAGGGGCTAGAATCACTAGATTCGTACATAGGGGTACACCGCAGGGCGGCGCCCTCTCGCCTCTCCTATGGCTAGTAGCTGTGGTAAAGCTTTAACTCGCTTAAACAGGGGCGGTAAAAGTGGTAGCATATGCCGATGGCTTGGTCCTAATGGTCTCAGGTCCCTTCCCATCAGTAATGGCTGAAATTTTGGAAGGTGCTCTGTCTATACTCAGTAGATGGGCTACCAGTTGCGGTCTCAGAGTCAACTCTGACAAAGCGGAGTTGATGCTATTCACCAGAAAATACAAGCCTCCACCTTTTAAGCTTCCTAGACTTAACAACCAGTGTCTTACTCTTTCATCGGAAGTCAAGTATCTTGGTGTAAACTTGACCCCAAGCTCCACTGGAAGCCGCACATAGAAAATCGAGTTAAGAAGGCCAGTATAGCCTTCTACGCCAGTGTTCGGCAAAAAATGGGGTCCCAAGCCACGTGTCGTACTTTAGATGTACAACTTAGTGGTTCTGCCAATTTTGACATACGGTTGCCTAGTTTGGTGGGTAGCTCTTTAGAAGGGCTACAACACCACTTGACTAGAGAGAGTGCAGAGAACTGCATGTGTGGGCATCACTGGTGCTTGTATCATAGAACATGTCCCACTGCTGCGCTCAACGTTATTCTGCACTTTCTTCTTGTGGATCTCCAGGTTAAATCTATTGCTGCTCAGAGCGCTATCAGGTTGAAGGAGCTTGGCCTCTGGAGACAACTTCCATACATAGGACATAATAGCATCTTGAAGCAGATCTCCCGCAAACTATGCTTTGAGGGTTGTGCTAGGGCTATCTTTCTGAGCAGGCAATTTTGGAAAGAGGGGAGAGTCGGTACGGATATAGATGCCTCTGTTTTCACTGACGGATCCAAAATGGAGTCTGGAGTGGGAGCGGGGGTTTACTCTAAATCAGCCAGCCTTTAAACTGCCAGAAACAAGCAGCGTTTTTCAAGCAGAGGTCTTCGCGATCCTGCAGGCATGCAAAAGGGCTTCGGGATCGCTATTGGGAGGGAGACATTAATATTTTTTCCGATAGTCAAGCTGCGATCAAGGCCCTGTCGTCGCCGTATTGCAGCTCTCTTCTGGTGAACTCCTGTAAGGAGGAACTCAAACGTCTCGAAAGTGCAGGAAACATTTCCTTTATCTGAGTTCCTGGGCACAGGAATATAGAGGGAAATGAAATTGCCGGTGAACTTACCAGGAAGGACAGAGCCAGTTCCAGCTATCCCCTTCTCAGACATCGATGCCCCCTTGGCCGTCGTTAGAGGGAAACTACACAATTTCTTTCTAAAAAAGCGCAAGACAACGGGAATCCCCCGCCTTTCAATTTCCAAACTCATTGCGGTGTTCACTGGTCACTGGGTTATCGGTACACATGCGGAGAAACTTGGAATTCCGTACAACCCCTATTGCAGGAGCTGTGGGGATCCTGCAGAGAAAGAGACTGTTGAGCACTTTCTCTACTAATGTCTGGCTCTGGCGGCTAGGCGCTTGAGATTCCTTAGCGTGTTCTTTGGGAATGGCTTAAAGAAATTCTCCAGCCTAGATACCTGTTCCCTCATCCACTACATCAACAGCACTGGTTGGCTGTAGACGGGTTTTTCTCTTCCCTAAATCTATTCACAGGTAGTGGTCCACATTATGGTATCAAAACGGCACTTAAGTGCTACTTGTAGTGTTCCTGGGGTACTCTTGCCATTTTGCCTACCTACTAGTGAGTTGAAAAATTCATTCTCTCATTCAAATTCAAAAGTTGGAATTAATTCGTGTACGATAATTTATTACGATTTTCGACGCGGATTATCGAGACAAGAGTGCACCACATTTAGCCACTGTGAAACGTTGGCGCAACGTGCCCCTCAATTCTTGCAGGAAAATAATATCTTGAAAATAATTAATAAATTAGAAGACTGCACCATCTCACCATGTCTTCTAAGAAGCAACACTTGAAACAACATCAAATAGAAGGTATCCGCGTACAAGGAAATGAACAAGGAAAGCTGCCTTATAACTTCTCTTTTATTGTGCCGCCATTTTTTGTTTTCTTTTTGTTGTAAAAGGAATATCTCTGCGTTTTTACTTAAATTTCCTTCTATAAGCAGGTGGGAGCTGACAATTTTTTTAGAATCATCGCAAAATAGTTTGTGAAAAATTACCCTGTTTTTAGCAGTTTGCATTCAGTTGCAGCGAATATCCCCACCATACAAGCACATTTTCCCATGCAACTCTGCATGCGCACAGATAATAAAGAAATTGATGCCAGACTTGATAAAGTTGATAGCGATTACAAACGGAGACAGCGGTGGCGGTGGCGGTGGCGGCTTCATAGGGATGGTGATGGAGGTGGTGCTGATGGCGTTATTTTTCCTGCCGTCGTCTGAGATTTTCTTTTGTCTGTCGATTTTGTGGCGCTGCATCGCCTTCCGCATTTTTCTCCCACATTTTCCACCGAATGCGTCCACAACGGATGATAGATACTCGCTCGGGTATTATGAATGCGCTTATTGTTTTTATGTTGCATACCTAAGCAGCGGAATGTACAAACAAAATCTGCTTTCCTTAAAAGTACAAAGTTTTTTCCCACCTCTCGCCCCCCTGGCTGTGTTTGTGTATTTTTCTAGTCCTTTTTGTTGGTGTTGTTTTTGTAGCAGGCCACCTGGCTGCTGCGTAAGAGTTTTCGAAAAATTCTTAAGAAAAAGCTTTCGCAACCTGAATTCCCACAGGACATTTTCATTGATTAATTCACAACGTGGCGAGCAAAGACAGAATTTCTCAGTGTGCAACCGAACGAACGGTTGTGGGCTGTGGATGTAACGTAACGGAATTGTGTACGACCGAGTGGGCGATAGCAGAATGTTTTACTCAGTCACTAATCAGAGAGAATGGCGAAAGCAACAAACTCACCAACAGCATTGCTGAAGTTGAAAACAGAAGCAACAGCACGAGTGTATTCCACTCGTTTTGTTGAGAAACTAGAGAATGAGCTTAAGTGCGAATCAATTTAGAGATAACGTCTCTGTTGTTGGTTCGCGAGTTGAGAGTGAGAGATGAAGTGGTTAGTGGCGCTCTATATTCGCATGCCAACAACACCAGCAACTTACAGAAAAATTGCCGCTGACTGTGACGGTCAACGACGTGCACTCACAGCTGGGAATATGGGAATACTATTGTGGCACTAAAGCTGCTTGCTGAAATGAACTTTTGGAATTTCTTTGTGCGTAACATTTTCCTATTGCATTTTTATACGCTTCGTCTATCAACAAACTTATGCTGGCATATTAATGCTGCTTGGAAACCTGGGAATTTTAAATTCTGATAAAATTGGATTCTCTTTCAGAAGCGTATTTGTTGTTGCTAGCGATACATATTTATTCTTGGACGATACGAATTCTATTTTAACAATAGTAAGTGTATTGGGGTTAGATAGAAGCCGAACGAGACGTTTTGATTACACTGTTTGGAAGAAAAAAAAAAATTGTATAAATGTCGATTGGAAGTGCCAAGTAAGGCACTTAGTTAAACCACTCTCATTTTATTTGTTTAGGTAGTTAAGTTCTCCTCTCTTCCCGAGTTGTTACTACCCACGATTTAGAGAATAAGAAGTTTATACCGATCGTGGTACCGCTACTTTGCTCTCAGCAAATTTAACAGAATCGCAGTGTGCGCAACGTCGCACTTGTGTTGTGCTGTTTGTGTGGTTTCTTCTTCTTCTTCTTGCTTTCTTGTTCGCATTTTCACATCTCTCTCATGCAACGGCACTCTCTGATGGGCGCAATCTTATTGGTGCGTGTCTATCATTCGAGAGTGGATAGGATCGAGTCTCCGTGCATGAAACAGCAGAATTATGGAAAAAGTTTTTTTAATAGTGGTCGCCCCTCGGCTGGAGGAGGAGCTCAGCCAAACACCTAACAGAAATGCACGCGTCAATTATTTATTAATTTATACACAGCATCAAAAACTGGTTTTATTTCTACGGATGATTAAACTTAGCCTTACGAGTCAATATATATTAAATTCTATCAGCTGCGATACTCGTCCAGGCGAACGCGTAAAGACTCAAAAATCGTTCGCTCAACCTTCTCAAACACACATAACCTCGCATAACCTTCTCGGACGATGTTACTTTCAACAAAACTTTCGCGCTCTAAACTAAGTAATGCGACGTGAGTTTTGTACACAGAAAAGAACTTCTCTCAAGGCCTTAGTTCGTCGAATATATACTACTTTATACTAGCGCTTGCAGCCTTTCTTGATTGTTTGGCAATTTCTCTTCCAATTTGTGTTGTGGGTCTAGATATTGTTCCCAAAATGTAGGGACCTACTCCTTTCTGCCGCCTCCGATTGCTATTAGAAGACATCTTTTCTATAATTTTGGTGTTTAGTGCCCACTCACGTACATACTCATTCGTCTACGGCGGCCGTCATCCTTTTTCGTAGAATGCCGCCCAAAGCGGATACTGCATTTATCTTAATCTTTGATTAATCGTAGTAATCGTAGTTAGTTAGTTTTTATTGTGCCATAGTTCACTGTGGCCTCTGATGTGGTCTGTAGAGCTTGACTGCGAGCCTATAATTAGAGGCTTCTAATGAATTTGAGCACTGCTTCGGGCTTTGTTAATCCATATCACCAATGAGCTTCGAGTCACGAGATTTAGATAAAGTGAGCCTTCACTTTGCGAGAGCTGCATATTCGCAGAGGATGTGATTTGGCGTTTCATCGCCCATATCGCAAAAACGACAAACACTTTTTTCTCTGTGAGCTCCCGTATAGTATCCAGTGAGGGTGCGTAAGTCCCATCTGCCACTACAATAGCATAATATCGGGTGTGTTTTTTAGCTGCATGACAACTATAGATGTCAATAACTATGGCGATGGCCTGCACGCCAAGGTAAAGGACTAGCCTTTCTCGCTTCACTGCGCGGAACGTGGAACTTTCCTCCACGAAGTCCACGAACATTGGACAAAGGAGGTCAAACTGCAGCTTAAGGTAAAAGTCGGTGACACACCAATTCCGACTGTTAACAACCCCAAAATCTTGGGAGTTACCTTCTACAGTTTGCTCTCCTTCTTAGCGCACACAACCGATATTGCCACGTAAGTCCGCACCAAGGTCCTCAAATCACTTGCCGGCAGAACTTGGAGCAAAGACAAAGAAATGTTGCTATCGACATTTAAGGGAATAGGCCGGACGGTTCTAAACCAGTGATTCGCAGTGGAAGAAGCTACATACTTGTCAAAACACTGTCATTAGCACAGCGACAGGATAGCATTTGATATTCCCATTTCAACATCTACATGAGGAGGCCCATATGCTCCCTGTAAAGGAACATAATATACTGCTCAGCAAGCAGTTCCTGTAGGGTGTAACCGCAGGTCCCACATATGCAGACAACTGCTTGAGCTAGAGCCGTCTCCCAGGTATGTCAGAAGTCACCTCCTCAACTACGCGGGCGAGATCTAGGACAAAATAGACCGACAATTACTGGATCGGACAGTGTACAGACAGACAATTATCGACATTCATCGAGACATTCTTACCACCTTCTTAAGCTCCCGACCCTCGAATGCCGTCATCGGAGTCCAACCACCACCTATTGCAGACGAAGAGCTCTAACTTCCCCGAGAGTCTCGCGTAAACCTTGGCACACTACGTTCTGGATACTCTAACAGGTTAAACTCCTACTTATCCAGAATCGACCCCGACATACTACAACATATGTCTGGCATGTGAAGGAACCCGCACGACACCAACCACCTTTTCACATGCCCCATCAAACCCACCCTTCTAACACTCGTCTCCCTCTGGACCTATCTTGCGAAACAGCAAGTTTCCTGGGCCTACCGTTAGCTGAGCTACACGAAGACGACCGATGACTACACTACACTGACAGGGCAAAGTTACAGCTACCACGGGGATTTTCTCTTACCTCCAAATAGAGCTGAATATTGGAAGCAGGAGTTTCGACGTGTACTCTGGGCACACTTTTAAAACTGCAGCCTGGGTTCTATCAAAGCCCGGCGGTTGGGTGATTTTTAAGCTTTTTATGGCCGAAATGATATCTAACAACGATGGTGGTGCAGAGCTTAGTCTGTTCTGGGTTTTTATTTGGATGCTGTCAGTCTACGGCGCAGCTGTAGCAGGCACTACACTGTAGGAAGAGTTTAAAATTTCTTACTATTCTTCCGATTCTATTACTTGGCCTCAAAGGGCACCTCATGTAAAATGGTATTTAGTACTCGAGCGCTGATTTCACGCACTACTGGGTGCAAATACAAGTATCTACATCGGTAAAGGTATCATATTCCCACATTTATCTACCTACTCAAGCAAGTTTCACTGCACATTTCAGCAAAGTTGCTGTAGAGTTTGTGGATCTGTACGTTAGCTTTGTTTTTTCTTGAAGGGGCCACTGACAATTGTGCGCACTTTGGCCTTGTCGCCGACACCTGCCAGTTTGTTGTTGTTCAAACAGCTGACGATTGGAACAGAATATATCGGGGGTGTTTTTAAGAGCTTGGGAGCTTAAAATGATAATATAATACAAAACAGAAATATTGATGGAATTAATTTTTTTGATTATAATTTGATAGGAATTTCATGGCATTTTTTTTTTAATATATTGGGAGGTTGAATTAGTTTTAAAGGTTTTTTTCGAAGATTTGGGGCTTTATTGTGAAAAAACGGTACAAAATATTTTATTTGAAGTATTGGCCATCGCTAGCTACAACTTTCGCCCATCTTTCGGGCAATTTCCGGATGCCGTTTCTCCAAAATTCTGGCCGCTGCTTGGCTATCCATGACTCAACCCATATTTTGGTAGCCTCGTACGAGGAGAACCGCTGGTCCGCCAAATCGAGACTCATATGCCGGAACAAATGATAATCGGAGGGAGCTATGTCTGGACTATACGGCGGGTGGGGTAACACTTTCCAGCCAAGCGTTCCAAGGTATTTTTTGACAGGTTGAGCAACATGCGGCCGAGCGTTGTCATGTTGCAAAATAACCTTGTCGTGCCTTTTTACCGTTTCCGGCCGTTTTTCTTTCAATGCCCGGCTAAACGCATCAATTGCAGTCGGTAACGATCCCCCGTGATTGTTTCGCCCGGTTGGAGCAGCTCAAAATATACGACGCCGACCTGATCCCACCAAATGCAGAGCATGATTTTCTTGCCGTGAATATTCTGCTTGGCCGTCGACGTTGATGCGTGGCCGGGCAAACCCCATGATTTTTTGCGTTTTGGGTTATCGTAGTGGATCCATTTTTCGTCGCCAGTCACCACCCGATGCAAAAAACCCTTCCGATTTTGTCGCTCGAAGGTTGATTTATCAACGCCCAATGATTCAGCAAGCTCTTCTTGGGTTTGGCACGAGTCCTCGTTTACCAATTCCCCCAATTCCGCGTCCTCGAACTTTTTGGGCTGGCCAAGACGCTCCTTGTCTTCGGTGTGAAAATCACCACTTTTGAATCGTCGAAACCAGTACTCACATGTTGAAAACGACGGAGTATGGTCTGGGTAGGCCTCCTGCAGCAATTCACGGGCTTGGGCTGTATTTTTTTTCAAATTGAAGCAGAAAAGCAAAGCTTCCCGCAAATTGCGTTTCGACGGCACGAAAGTTGACATACTCGGAGCACGAAAACACTGCGTTGTTTATACTTCAGCGAAATGACAGATACTGATAAACAAAGCCTAGGGATGAGGCTTTGTCATGAATATATATTCAGTATTGCCAACGCGATAAAGTGATAAATAGCGCCATCTGTGTGTCACCTTTAAAACTAATTCAACCTCCCAATAATATCCGGCAGACGCCCGCCGCGGCTATGAGTAATCCATCCACGGTGCATTCGATCAGTCCAATTTTTAACAATTTTTTCCAAAAACAACAAAATAAATCTAACTGTGCCCAATAAGCAAAAATGGTCATTTAGCTTCAATCCTAACACGACTGCTTTTTTTCGGCAGGTAAGCCGCCGTATCCAGATGGCTTGGTCTACAATTCGGGAGTGCGTAGGTTCGAATCTCCGTGCATGAAAATCAAATAGAAGAAGTTTTTTCTAATAGCGGTCGCCTATTGGCAGGCAATGGCAAACGTCTGAGTGTATTTCTGCCATGAAAAAGCTCCTCATAAAAACCCTTTTGCCGTTCGGAGTCGACTTGAAACTGTAGGTCCCTTCAATTGTGGAGCAACATCAAAACACACACCACAAATAGGAGGAGAAGCTCGGCCGAACACCTAACAGTAGTGTATGGGCTATTCATGTCCTTTTTTTCTTTTTTAAGCCAAGATTCTTGTGTGCAACTTTCCAGGTAGTCGACGGACAAAGCCCCACAAGTTGAGAATGACAACGAATCGACATTTCGGTGTCTTCTTCAACACTTTGCGAGCATTTTCTTTTTTTTTCTGTTAATTCCATAACCTGCTCGATACTCTTCCCGTATGCTGCGAACGAGCGTTCAAATTGTTAAAATTTATTATTAAAATCAGCGCTCATATTTTTCTCGCCTCGCTATGAGAGATTTCTTTTCAGCTTCTACTGGGAAGCCACATAGCAAATACACTCATACGTGTGTTTGTGTGTGTGCGCTTTCGCATGTTACTGCAGACGACTTATGAATGGTTTTTGGTTTTACAACGCCGAACCCATTCACGTGTAAAATTCAATACTTAAATTGAACAATGAAATGGAGCTGCAGCCTTGCGATGCCGCACATATCAACACACGCTTAGGATGTGCCTTTCATGCCATTCTATACAAATGTAAATAGCTCACTCACCCACGTACAAATACGATTATGTTTATAAACGGCGTACAAATTATACCAATATCTGGGTATGTGCACGTAAGAATAAAGGTATTTATATAGATATGTAGGTATGTATGAGGTATCGCCTATTAAAACGTAAACATTGACTGCTCGCAAGGATGTAACGCAAAGTGCCAGCAGTGAGCGCGGCTGTGTGCAAACTGAAGCAAATACTTATGCACATTTGATATCTGGCTCAATAGACATGTGTTTGTGTTGGTGGTATTGTGAACTGAGCATCGAGAATGGAATGCCTTTGCAGTATAATAGCTGAGGATTTTCATAATTTATGCAACCCAATCGCTTTGGCATTCAAACAACAAGTGGGCAGTGCTTCGCACACATTCGAACGTACGCGCATACGTAGCTGTGTATAAGGTTTTTGAGCGCGATAATGGTCGAATATTGAAAGTACATAAGCACCATTGGTTTCTTGAGTGGTCAGAGTCGATTCACTCCCAGAGTGCATTATGAAAGTGCGCTGTGAGTGCTGTGATATGGGAAATGTCAAAGAGAATAATGTGAGCAGTGTAGTGCGGCTAATATGAGGCCAATCAAAGTAGGATTTTTCTTGTACATAGGAATAAAATGCATTCTGTAAAAAGCGCGCTTTACACATACAAGTATGTCTCAATTTTTGTTGCTGGAATGTCGGTACAACTGTCTTCTATAGTGTGGCAGGAATTGAGCGTGATCTATCAATTAGCTTGTTTTTGGCATTTAATTACATCAGTCACCCGCAGGTGTACTCTATGATTTTCACTTATCGTTCAAAGAATTTGTCTTAAACTTTGCGTTTTCAAAGGGATTTCGTATGCCGAGTTGTTGAAAATGTTACAGAAAGCCTGCGGAGAATGCCCTTTATCAAAACCACGGGTCTACGAGTGGTATAGGGTGGGCCATGTAAAATTTGCTGAAAACACATTTTCGATTGTTTGGGCTCCAATTTCATGAATGGAAACTCCGATTTCGTCTCTGGATGGTTCGCATAGCATTTGTCCTTAACGGCTTCCCACAAAAAATAGTCCAACGGGCTTAAGTCACAGCTCCGAGGCGGCCAATTGATATCGGAATTCAAAAACGGTAGCAAAAAGTTCGAGTGTAACTTTAGCAGTGTGACAAGTTGCACCGTCCCACAGCGCGGCCGATTCCCGAAAAGCTGGCCAAAACTCAAAAAATTAAGTAATTGATTCAAAATTTCTTACTCGCGGGTTGTCGGGGTCGCTGATTACGAATTTGATCTTAAAATTTTGAAAATCCACCCCCTTCCACCCCTATTGGCCACCCCCTCACGTGAAATAGCGTATATTCAAGAACATATTCAAGATGCATGTAAATTTATATGTTTTCGGGGTCGCAAGGTAGCAAGTGGTAGCAGCTGAATCTTGTTTTATTCAGTAACCATTACTTTTTTGAGTAACCTTTAATAGGTTTCAAAGCAGCGTATGACGACGTTGTATTACTATACAGTTTGAAAACTCAAATTTTATAAAAAAAATTGCAAAAAATGTATCTAAAAATTTTGTGTCGAGGTATTGATATGTACTAAAGATTTCTCGTATTTTACTAACCTTCCGAAGATGATTCCATTTGGTTTTGTTCAATTAACTCCATTACAAAATCTTTCAAATGTGTACAACTTTCACTATTCATCGACAGTAATACGATGCTCAAACGAAGGCCACGTTGCGACTGAAAATACAGAGGATACTTAGGGTACAGGACGTTGCTATGAACGGTTTTCACTACTCAAGGCATTACTGTAGCCAACCCAAAGACAAAAAAACTCTATCTAGAAACTTTTTTTTCGACTTTTGGCCAGCTTTTTGGGAATCGGCCGCACTGTGCGTCCTGTTGAAACTAAATGTCGTCCATGTCATCCTCTTCAATTTTTGGAAACAAAAACTCGTTAAGCATGTCACGGTAATGTTCGCCATTTACTGTAACCGCGGAAGAAGAAGAAGACTCACCACTTTGGAAATAGGTTTTCAATATTTCCCAATTTTGTTCAAGCGTATAGCGTCCCATTTCGTAAATGTCAAACCTTTAAGTAAATTATGAACACATTTGACATGTCATTCGCGTTACCATTCTCAAAAAAATAGGTGGTTCAAAAAGCAAACGCTATATGGCCCATCAACATCTTCAACGGATGAAAACGTCGACAAAGTCAAGGAAATGATGCTGGAAAACCATCATTTAAGTTTGAGGGAGGTAGCTCGTGATTTAGCGTGTCTCACGAATCAATTCGCAACATTTTACACCACTAATTGGGGATGAGACTCCAAGACGCGTGGCTGCTCGACTAGTTCCAAGGGAGTTGAATTTCTTTGAAAAAATGCATCGGAAGAAGATGGCTGAAGACATGTTTGAGAAAGTGAATTCGGACCCAACGTTTATCCAGCGGATGAGCGCATCATAACAGGTGATGAGACGTGGGTATATGAGTGTGACAAGCAAACCAGTCAACAGGCGGCTGATTGGCGCTATCCACATGAGCCGAAACCCAAAAAACCACGTCAAAGTCGGTCAAAAGTGAAAGTCATGCTGCTCGTTTTCTTTGCTTATCATGGTGTTGTGAACTCGGAATTCATTCCAAATGGTTCTACGGTAAATAAAGAATTTTATTTGACAGTAATGCGATGTTTGAGAGAGAATGTGCGTAGGAAACGGCCCGTTTTGTGGAAAGAAAACTCATGGATCTTGCACCATGACAACGCACCGTCTCACAAGGCTGGTATTGTGAACAATTTTTAGACCAAAAACCTCGAAAAATATCATCGAACAACCACCGGATTTAGCGCCCTGTGGGTTTTTCCTTTTACCAAAACTTAAATTGCCACTCCGCGGACGCCTCCTTGAGTCGATAATGGCCTCTTTTGGAGAAGAATTCGCTGAAAGAGCTAAAGAAGATCTCTTCGAACGCGTTTAAAAGGTGCCTTGATGACTGGCCAAAGGTCCTTTCAAGACACTATACGCTGGGTGTTCTCACAAGACACTATCCGCGAGATGTATATGATGTGAGACCTGGAATAACCTCGAATCCTTCTCCTTAGCTACCCTGCTTTCACGGGGCTAAGATTTTGAAATCTCGTCTCTTACTTCTTTCCTACGCCTACTGATAAAGGGGACCTTAATACTAAAAATCTGATGAACTTCATCAGCAGCATAAAGCGGTTAACGCAAATGGGACACAATCATCGTTCATGATCTACATCTACTGTTCCCATCATAATCCCCGTAAAGCTCATCCAGGTCATTGTTCCATCGTCTACGTTACTCGGCGTCACCAATGTGCAGAAGTCCAAAAATATTCCGCAGAATCTTGCTGTTAAACACTCCAAGCGACGTATCGTCGGATATTTTTATCGTCAAACTAACCGTTGGCAATTATGTCTTGCTTCCAATGGAGCCTATTTTGAAGGCGATAAAATAAATTTTGATGATTTAGCAATTACGTTTGCTCGATATGACCACCTTTTGCCTTGACTATGGCCTTGAGAGGGTCCAGAAACGAATCGCAAGTTGCCCGAATATGATTTACAGATATACTGAGCCTCTCAACGACAATGGCTATTTTCAGCTCCTCAAGACTTAATTCGGACCTTGCTCTCCAAAATGGCCCAAAAAGAATAATCCATCGGATTCGCGTTTGGTGAATGTGAGAGCCATTGTGTGGGCGTTATGAAGTTCGGAGCGTTGTTTTTCAGCCATTCTTGGTTCACTCGAGCTATGTGAGACGATGCCGAGTCCTGTTGAAACGTCCATGGTCTGTCGCCGATATCTGCCCACGGCTTCAAAGCAACCTCCAGAATGCTTTCCCGATAACATTTCGCATTTGCCTTGACGCCAGGCTCGATGAAAACGATTGGAGAGCGCCCATCTGCGGTTACAGCGGTCAAAATCATTACCTGTGGCGGGTGTTGCCTCCTGTTGCTGGTGGCCAATCGATGACTGAAATTCTCGTATGAACGGTCGGTCAATAAGCCCTATCGTTTTGCGAGTTTACGAATTGCTCACTTTGAAATATTTTTCTCGTCAGAAAACACAATATTCGGAAATTGACTACTTTCGGCCAAGCGAAGCAACTCCTTCGTTCTCTCAAGTCTGACTTGTTGCTGCTTTAGTGTGAGATCATGCGCCTTTTGGATCTTGTAAGGCTTGACTTTGAGATTATTTTTCACTATGCGGTGGATGCTACGCTCAGATATTTTCAGTTCTTTCGCCATTTGTTTGGCACTTCGTCGGGGATTTCGCTCAAGTCGCTTCTTCACTTGTTGCATTTCGCATTTCACGTGACTTCTTTTGATGACCACCTCCTGGACGTTTCGCGATGCTACCAGTATCATTGTAACGAGTAATGGTGGGATAGACCAAAACATTTTTTACTTTAAAGTGCTCGAGCTCACGAACAATTGCTGGTTGTGATTTGCCAACCAAATATTGGGTAGTCGAAAAAGTCTTTTCGTATTTTGTCACTAGATGTCGTTGGAGTCATCTATCTCCAGTGCTATCAATCACATTCTGTCATATCATATGGTGTTAGAAAGGTGACATTTTAAGCTTCATTTAACCACAAAAAAATTAAATTCGGAGAAGTTGAAAAAAAGATATAACTATTCAAAAATGAGTGAAAATAATGAAGAAATACGCTATATTTTGAAATTTTTGAAGCTCGATGTTTGGGTACCACATGAATTGTCTGTGAAAAATTTAATGGACCGAATTAACATCTGCGATTCTTTGCTGAAACGAAATGAAATCGAACCATTTTTGAAGCGAATGGTAACAGGAGACGAAAAGTGGATCAAATACGACAATAATGTGCGAAACAGATCATGGTGCAAGGGTGGTGAAGCTCAACAAATGGTCGCAAAGCCAGGACTGACGCCTCGAAATGTTATGCTATGTGTTTGGTGGGATTGGAAAGGAATCATCCACTATGAGCTGCTCCAGCCTGCTCGAACGATTGATTCTACACTTTACGGTCAACAACTGATGAGATTGAAGCAAGCAATCGAAAAAAATGGCCGGAACTGATCAGCAGAAAGGGCGTCGTCTTCCATCAGGACAACGCTAGGCCACACACATCTTTGATGACTCGGCAAAAACTTGGAGAGCTTGGCTGGGAAGTTTTGATGGATCCACCATATAGACCTGACCTTGCACCATCGGACTACTATTTGTTTCGGTCAATGCAGAACTCCCTGGAGTAAAGTTGGCTAAAAGAAAAGCCTGTGAAAATTACTTGTCGCAGTTTTTCGTCGAGAAACCACAAAAGTTTTACACTGATGGAATAATGTCTGTAGAAGGAAAATTGCAAAAGGTGGTCGACCAAAATGGTACATATTTGGTTCAATAAAGTTCATTATGAATATAAAAAAATGAGTTGAATTTTGATTAGAAATACGAAAAGACTTTTTCGACTACCCAATAAATGTGGCATAGTTTTAGGAACCTCGTTTTTACTTTAATTTCTACAGCCTTTTGCGATCTTTGTATACCGATATTGTTTGAAGTGACCTCCAGAGTGTGACCTTCCGGGAAATACGCCCCTACATTTCAACCACCTGGCAACCTCTCGAATGTAATTTTTTTCAGTACTCTCAAAAAAAGAATTCAAAAAGGAACATTTCGAGAGAAAGTTAATAGGGGAAAATGTTTTAGAATAAAATATAATATCTCATGCATTTTTGCTACACCTTTTCTATTTCGATCAGATATGTACATACAGACATTTTCGTAAAAAAAATTAAACAAGAAACAATTAAATTATCAAAATTTGTCTTTAAGTCGCTGTGCCTATAAGTTTATATGTATTAGGTTTGTGCTCATTGTATGTATCCTTGTATGTCCATATCTGCGCCACATTTTATTCTATCCGTTAGCTGACTGCACAGGACTCTTTAGCTCTGTTTAATAAAATTTCGCTTTATGCGATTATTGCCAATAAGAAGTAAAGTTTACGAAAGAACTTCCCTCCGTTTCACTTTTCCACCTGCAGGCGGCTTCGAACTATTTAATTGTATGCAAATTGTGCTGAAACCATTTCAGTCCGTAACTTATCCTTTCACAATCACGGCCTCCTATTGCGTTATGCCACCACCACCGCTGCCACGACCAACGAACACACAAATCAGTTGCAATATTTCAGACTTAACTAACGAGTTTTCACCAACACTGAAATCGAAATTAATTTCAGTCCGCCATGTCTTATCCTAACTTGCAATCAGGATATCGAATTGGTCGCACACAGATTGAATGAGTAGCCTCGACGGCGGCGGCAGTGTATAATTGCTACTTGTGCTCAGTTGAGTGGTGTGCCACACGTTATCGCTGCTACGGACGGTGGGCATGGGGGCGCGTGAGCTATCGCGGCACGGCTGGAAATGCCACTTTAGAGATTGGCATGACGGTGCACGACTACTTTAAATATATGTGCGCCTATGCATGTGCGTGTGTGTTTTATTAAAATATGGCGGGCGCTTGTTTATGTTGTGTGTGTGGGTGTGTGTGTGTGTAAGTAAGTAGGCGGGCGCTACGTCGCCATAAACTGTTGCTATCGCGAGCACATCGCATGCCGCCAAGCAGGCCAACCAAACATCCAAGGCGCAACAGCGCCACACGCACCTTTATGAATATTATGTCCATTTGGCACGATTCGCTGTTCATCAGTGCGCCCGGTGTGCAAGTGCGTGTGTGTACTTATGTACATACAGATGTGTGGCCTACAGTTACATATGCAGTGTATTGTAAAACTTAACACACGCGGCGTGGCGCCAGGCAACATGTCGGTTCGTGGCGCAGTGGCGTTTCGCGACTCGCCACCGTCTTTGTTATAATTTGTGACACAATTTCAAGTGTTGCAAGCAAACAGCAAAGCGAAAAGAACAAATAAATTAAATGTGTTTCAGGGTGTTTCACAAGTGAACGCGAATTGCTAACTACTTTTCAGCTGACTGCGCAAAACAAATAAACTTTTAATACCCATGCACATCAGAGTAGCTCGAAAAATGTGGTAAGTATGTCCTTTTTTTGAAAGCTCACCTCGGAAACGTAGCATAGAGCACTCTTTAAAAACCACGAATATAATTTTTAATAAGTTTATAATTTGGTTGTGGCACGTAATTGTGCCTCAAGCGCAACTAATCGCTTGAAATTAAATTGTCTGCTCATTATCGGCTCAAAAATGACAAGTTAATGACAAAATAAGTAAGTTAGTTAGAGTCAATGAAATTATGGTCTTACTTACTTACGTAGCTGGCAACTACAACCGGTGGTCGGTCTGGGCCGCTGCCAAAATGTTGCGCCATTCGCCTCTGCATTGCGCGCGTTGACGCAGTGAGGAACGCGAAAGGCGGTCAGGTCGTCGTCGACTTGGTCTCTCCAACGTAGATGAGGACGTCCTTTTTGCTAGTTCCAGCAAAAAAGCACCTTCATTGCTGGAGCGTTATTGTCCACTCGCTCAACGTAACCCAGCCAACGCAGCCGCTGAATTTTAATGCGCTTCACTACGTCGATGTCGGCGTGCAGCTCGTACAGCTCTTGGTTCCATCTTATTCGATATGCATCATTCACGCAAATTGAACCATAGATCTTGCGAAGAACTTTTCTCTCGAAAGCTCCTAATAACCGTCCAGCGGTGTTTGTCAATGTCCAGAACTCAGCGCCAAACAGTAAGACCGGGAGAATGAGTGCTTTTTTCGTGCATCGAGAGAGAGATCTGCTTTTCAAATGCCTACCCAGCCCAAAGTAGCACCTGTAAGCAACAGTTATTCTTCTCCAGATCTCTTGGCTGACGTTGTTGTTGGTATTTATGCTGGATCCAAGGTAGACAAAGTTCTTGACTACGCCGAACTCGTAATTGTCAAACGCAACCTGCTGTCCAATATGCGTAGCCGTTTTGGTTGTTGACACACGGTACTTTGTCTTGCCCTCGTTTACCGCAAGACCCACTCGACGGAATTCTTTTTCAAGACTGGGAAAAGTTACGCTGACTGACCGCCGACTAAAGCCAACAAGTCGATATTATCCGCGTAAGCGAGCAGCATAACACTTTTACAGAAAATAGTACCGGAGATAATGATGTTGGCGGCGCAAATAATTTTTCCCCCTCATCAAATTTAAAAAAATCGCAGGGTAAGGGATCGCCTTGTCTGAAACCCAGCTTCGTTTTAAATGGCTCAGAAAGATCTTTGCAAATTCTCACTGCGCTGGTGGTGTTTATCAAAGTCATCTTGCAAAGCCGGATGAGCTTTGTGGAAATGCCAGATTCAGACATAGCGGCACACAGGTGATGCCTTATCCTACTGTCTAATGCAGCTTTGTAATCGATGAACAGATGATGAGTGTCGAGGCTTCTCTTGCGTCTCCTCCACGATTTAGCGTAATGTGAAAATCTGGTCGATGGTAGATTTACCAGGTCTGAAACAATACTGATAAGGCTCATATAGTTTGTTGACGAGGGGTTTCAGCCTTTCGCAAAGTACGCTTGAGAGGATTTTGTATGCGATGATGAGAAAGCTTTTACCGCGGCAGTTTGCGCATTTCGCGGGGTCACTTTTCTTGTGGATTGACCAGAGAACGCTGAGATGCCAGTCGCTGGGCATGCTTTCATCCGACCAAATTTTACTATGAACTTTGCTTGCATGCTTTTCGTTAGCTCATTACCTCTAATTAAAGGCTAGTTTCAGTCGGTATATCGAAATGTTACTTTTATTGGGGCTGATTTGGATGGTGAAATATTTTGAGTATGCGGCGGTGGCAAAGTCGATGGGACACTGAATCGTGTGGCAGATGGACGGTGAAGCTGATTTCTACATTAGGCAAATGGGTTCGAAGGAACTTCAGGGAAGTGGGCTATTTCATGACTCAGTTCCCTTTAGGCCACGGATACTTCCAGAAATACCTTTACCGAATGGGTAAGGTAAGTGGCCCCAGATGCATATACTGCGAGGCACCGAGCAATGACAAGTAATACTCGTTCTTCAGTTGCGACAGGTGGCTCTTGGAGAAGAGAGTCTAATAAGTAAAAATCTTCGAAAAAGGTAAAACTTACGGGCGTTAGATCTTAATGTAAGTGTCGTAACAGCTCGTAGACGCTTGTGGGAACACAAATTATATGCGCGAAAACTTCCTTTGTTGGCAAAAAAGCCCGTTGCGGCACACTTAAAAGTTACCACAGAACACGTAAATTGGCCAATGAAAAAAGGATAAATATTTTGTCGACGAATGAAACTAAGTTGATTCTCTTTGGAGACACTGAGTCATGTGCGTCCTCCACAAAATGGTAAATATAATCCCCAATACACGACCGAGACAGGAAAACATGGCGGTGCGAAAGTGATGGTATGGGAAATTTTTCGTAAAGCGGCATTGGACCAATTCACTTGATAAAAGAAGCAATAGATCAGCAGGGAGTTGAGGTCATGTCATGGCCAGCTCAGTCGCCTGACCACAACAGTGGAGAAAATCTATGAACGAATATAAAAAAGAGTGCTGAGGGATCGTAGACTATCAAACTTCCCAAATTTATGGAACACAGTGCAGGAGGCATGTAAGCAAATCCCACTGAAAAGGTGTTGTGATCTCATCCATTCCATGCCACACAGGTGCGCAGCAATAATAAGAATAGTTGAATAGCCACGGTTTCAACTAAATATTAGGAAAACGCGAGTAACTAATAATATATCATTAGTTAAATATTGTCTTGGAAAAGACCCATGAAAGGAAAATCGACACACACCATCTTTTTGTTGACTTCAAAACTGTATTTGGCTGTACGAAAAGGACTTGACGCGATGTCTGCGCAAAACTAATACGGCTATGCAAGATGACGTTGCTCAATAACTGCAGTGCTGTCAGAATCGGGAAGATCCCCTTCGAGCCGTTTGATACCAAACGAGGTTTCAGACAGGGTGAATCGCTGTGGTTGGACTTCTTTAACCTGATGTTGGAAAGGATCGTACGAGCCGCAGAACTTAATCGCTCAGGCACAATTTTTTATAAGAGCGTACAATTGCTGGCGTATGCCGATGATATTGACATCATCGGCCTTAACAACCGCGCTGTTAGTTCTGCCTTCTCCAAGCTGGATAAAGAGGCAAAGCGAATGGGTCTGGTGGTGAACGAGGACAAAACGAAGTACCTCCTGTTTTCAAACAAACAGTCGGCGCACTCGCGTGTCGGCACCCACGTCACTGTTGACAGTTATAATTTCGAGGTTGTAAGAGACTTCGTTTATTGAGGAATTAATGCTGATTCCTCAATAAACACCGATAACAATGTCAGCCATGAAATCCAACTTGGACTAAGTAGGCAAATGAGTATTAAAGTCCTCTCTCGACGAACAAAACTAACACTCTGCAAGACTCTCATCATTCCCGTCCTAACGTATGGCGCAGAAGCTTGGACGATGACAACATCCGATGAAGCGACACTTGGAGTGCTTGAAAGAAAGATTCTACGAAAGATTTTTGGACTTTTGCACGTTGGCAATGGCGAATATCGCAGGCGATGGATGTCATATGAGCTTTACGACGGCGTAGAGCGGTTTTGTTAGCTTTCATGGCTGCCTTAGAGGTTCTTGACTGTTTCGTAAGGGGATTTATTGCCACCTGGGCTATCAATGAAAATCTAAAATTAGATATCACCTCCAGGTATCGGACTCACTTTATCAGTATCACAGCCTTAATTATTCCCATCAGTTCAGCCTAAAAAATACTTCAGTAGTCGAGTCGTTGGCTGGACCATGTCGTCCCAATGGATCGAAACGCTCCAGCTCTGAAAGTATTTGATGCGGTACCAGCTGGTTGTAGCAGAGGAAGACCTCCTCTGTGTTGGAAAGATCAGGGGGAGAAGGACTTGGAAGGACGTGTGTCCAACTGGCGCCGGTTAGCGCGAGAAAGAAACGACTGGCACTATGCTAAACTCGGCCAAAATCGCGTAAGCGGGTATCGCACCAATTAAGAAGAAGATCAAATACTATTGTAATATTTGATTTATTGAGTCTTGTGTTACACTTCTATTATTTTGAATTTTGAATCGATTATAGAGCTTTTGTATTAAAATATTTGTTTTCTTTTTTCTTAAAATTAATAAAAATGTTTAATGTATGGAGAAATAGCATGAAATGAAAGTGTTGTGAACACAATCTATTTTTGAAGTGGAACTTCTTAGGCGTCGATGGACGAGCAAGAATGGAGAGTAACATATCAAGGTCATGCAACGTTTTGGGCATTTTCGTTCCACGAGAGAGAAAAAAGATATAACGTAAAGGAAAAGGAGAGAGAGAGCTATACCTTCTTTATATCTTAGATACACTTTCGGCTATTTTCCCTTAGTTTTTCCTTGTGGTTACTAATTTCTAGTGAGAAATAACACTACCTACTTTTTCGCGCTTGGTTGCTGGTGCAAACTTGTACGAAATATATTTTTGGTGCCTACTTTTTCGCGCTATATTTCCTTGGTGCCTACTGTTTGGGACGTTTTTTGGTCCCAATTTTTTGGCTTTTTTTTTTTGTGCCTACTTTTTGGCGCTTATTTCCGTTTCATGGCTAGTGCTTGTGGGTACTATAAAGTGATATCCATTCCGGCGTCGGATTTGTTGGTATTGCCTTGCGGTACTTTGTGCCATTGCTGCGGTCTTGGAATCGCTGCATTTGTGCGGGTGATAAACGCTCGGAGTAGTGCGAGTTGTTACCACGGTTTGTGTACGGCGTTTACCTACACCGGTCGACGCTTCTCCATGTTTTGTAAATTTTGTCTATTTGTATTCTCTGCAAATGTTGTGAATTTATTTAGATATATATTCTTTCTCTCTCTCTCTCTGGTCTCTCCCTCTTTCTTTGCCTGGCTTGAAAGTTTCACTTCTGTTATTTGTACTACGCTGCACGCATTTTTTTAATAAATAGTACTTTTTGTTTTATGTTGAAGTCACTCCTATTACTTTGAACATAACTGTAGGTCCCAAAGAATTGGCATAAATACTGCAGTGCTTAAAATGCTTTATGTGGCATCAACTTTCGTTGCCAAAAATAAAAGAAGAGTATTCTCTGAGACCGCAAAGCCAGCGAGAGAAGGACTCTAGGCTTCATTTTGGACTGCGGATTGTCATAAACACATGAAGAAGCAACTTGCGGCCGAGATCTGATCAAAAAAATTTTAAATTACCGAAATAACAAACAACAAATTTCCTTTTTTTCACCCAAGTGGGCCCTTGCTTTGCCAACCTTAAAACCCAACCCAACCTAAGTGATAATTACAACGAACTATTAAAGTTGTAATTAAAACATTTAAATGCACTTAAGAAAGTTTAAAAACATCCACACTGTGCCTTATGCGAGCATGCAAAGATGCAATAAAAAAAAGCAACACCGCTTGCGACAAATCATATAAAGTATATTTTTGCACGTTTACCTGCCCCAAAAAGTAGATTTGTAAATACATACAGACATATGTGAGAAAGTACGTAGACATATGAAAAATGTGAGTGGAGCAGAGCTTGGCTGTGTTGCGGTGTGTGATGCGGTGTGGCGCACAGACAGGTGTTGGCGGTGAAATTACTCGAAAAGGGCGTATGACATGGCGTATGAGTGACACCACCCAAATTGTGCTGTTGCACGCAGACAACCAACTAATCAACAAACGAACTAGTAAACTACCTGCTAGTGAACTCACCGCCGCTGTGTCGCGCTTAGATAGTGTAGCGACAACTGGATGGACTGATTAGCAGTTGGGCAGGTGGCAAAAACGTTGAAACCCTCGAAAAAAAACGAACAAAGTAAATTTAAGCGGTTGGTTAGTGTGGATAGTGAACATAACTGTTGCTGGCACAAACTGGTGTTTGTTGTTGCTGCTCTGTGCCGTGGCGTGTAGTTCGTTGTAAGCGTTGACTACTTCGTCACTTGAGCTTTAGCACACACAAATGAAGAGGGTCTTGCAAAAGACGCGCCCGGATGTTGTTTGAAAATAAAACATAAACAAATTTCGTTTCTTTCAGGTTTAATTTTTTTTATTCACACGAAAGTTGTGATGTCAAAAATTACATCATTCAAATGCCTACTACGACCACGGCTACAGGTAAAATCCGCCAAACAATCGATTCATGAACTCCTGATTGCTGAGATATCGTCGAGAAGTCGTTGCTGAAGACGTTCGACAACACTTTGCGCGCTACAGCAGCAATATTCTCAACACACTGTCCAGTTTTTGGGCTACCGTTCCTTTTTCTATGCTCTGACAAAACCCGTTTCTTGACATTTTTTTCACCAACCTTTGAATTGTCGACACATTCGGACGATTATTTGCCAAAAAAATCATGCATTTTGTTCCTCATATACAGAATCATCTAACTCCTGGTTGGATCATAGGACATCAACAACTCCACTGCGCCATCGAATATGGTTTTGTGCAAGAGCTCTAAGTTCATTCTAAAGAATGGACACGAAAAATATTTGTCGGGCGAAAACCATTATAATTTTCATCATCGATTTTTAGAAACTATCAAAACAATTTTTATTTTATTTTCTGCTTTATTAACCATTTGGGGACGGGGCTCCTCGATGGGCGAGCTACGCTGAGGACGAGAGCTATTGGAGAGCGCAGTAAAGAAAATAAGTACGTTGAACTTTATAAAAACTAAGGCTTTATTTAACACAAGAAAAATTGTTCATAAAATCAAAAAATAATTATAAATAAAGGGCTAATGTTGAAATGCCTGAGTGGATTCCTTATTGCACAGATTTCACTTCCACTTGACGAAGTAATGCCGTCATCTTCCGTCTTATCAGATTCAAAGTAATATTCAACTATCTAACGTATAATCCCTAGATCGCTTAGCCTTCGTACTTAAAAATTTATAAAAAGCCTGCTGGTTCCTCTGGCAGTGACACTGAGAGACTGAATCGAAGAACTGAAATTCGTTCTGACTCTACCGTAAGTATACATTATAAGGAAGATAAGACGTCATCGCTAATGTCCCCTAATGTCTTTGCATGAAAACGTGACTCTTTTACTACACCTATGCGTATATTCTCGCTCAGAATGACAGACGTCGCGAGCCTTGCAGGTACGAATTAATTTGGGCGGCTATATGCCTACACACGTCCGGAACGGTAAAACGACTTGGGCAGCTATATGCCGACACTCGTTCACAAAGGATTAATCCTACTAAGTTAAACCAAAAATTCATATCAGTTCTCTTTGTTGGTTCAATTTAGACTTGGCTTCTCTCATTAGGCGATTGAAATTAGTTTTTGGTACGGTATATGCCGCTCTCTGCCAATTCATTTTGCACTGCTGCTCATTTTTAATTTCTCTTTTTATTTTTAGCAATTTTCTTTAATAATTGCCCAATATTTTAACATGGTTCCCAATACCGAACAGTTTTGTGGATTGTGGTCCCTTTGAACAATATTTGCCCTGTGCTTTTCATACCAGTTCATGCCAAGACGGCTGTAATGGTATGATGCCAAATCGGTCCAGAACAGAACTGAGTCTGTATATTGTTTTATGAATAGCAGCAAACGTTTTTGCAAACTCTGCTTCATATAAATTTCTTGATTTCTCCTGCCCGTGATAATGAACGTTTTGCTTCTCATACCACACTGGCAGAGATGCCTTGCCAAACCAAATATTTCTTAGGAACTTGTCCAACATTTTTAGCTTAAAAGTGAAGGGTGGTTAAGTTTTAAGGGCCGGTGTTGATTTTGAATAAAATAAAATTTTTTTAGGAATTTATTGTCATTTCTCTTTATTATGATAATATTGGTATGGCTCAATTACGTATGGAAGAAAATATCGGTCAAATGGCCGCCGCGGCCTTGGCGGCACATCTCCATCCAATGGTCCAAATTTTCGATGACGCTAAGGCATAAGTGAGGTTCTATGCCGTTAATGTGCCGAATTATCTCATCCTTTAGCTCTTGAATTTTTGCTGGCTTATCGACGTACACCTTTTCTTTCTAACGCCAAAGAAAGAAGTCCAACGGTGTCGTTGACGTTTAGGTGTGGTTCACATTCAACATCGGCCCTTGAAATTTAACCACCTCTCTTCGTTTCAGTATACAACTCAGCGCCCTGCATCTGCTTAAGGTCGGCTTTGCCATATCGTCCATATTCGTCCTTAACCACCCTGCCATGTTTATGGGTGTTTTGACTGTATAATTTTGCACGCACGTGCTTTAGCACTTTTATTTAGTTTGTCATTTTGATGGGGTGCTACAATCTTTTTATATGATCGTAAACCTTCACTTTTGCGAGCTTTTTGGACATAACCTTTCGACCTACAGACCTATTTTGCAACATCTTGAAGTGAAAGGCCAGATTTTTTCGAAATACGAGTAACGGCACCACTTCTTTGGCTTCTGGTCTCCTTTTTATGTTCGTTCAACGGACAAGTTTTCATTTAACTTTTTAACACATAAGTTACCGTACTTTTCGGACTATTTAAAATTTTTGCTATGGCATTGTGCGACAAATTACTTCTTCCGCCCAATTTTCTCCGCAAGCTCACACTTAGCCGAATACATTTTGGAAAGTACGTAGAACTTAAGAAAAGTGAATATGCCAATTAATAACAATAAAAACATTATGAATACGTGTACTGATATTTTATTTACAGTTAGTTTTACGCAAGTGATGAGTAAACACAATCGACTAGTTTTTTTCGTGTCCATTCTTTAAGTCTTATTCAACGACCTCATATCCGCCTACGTTGAACAGCGCACAGTGATTCGTGGTCTGCCTATATTTCGTCGTGGCTGTTGGAAGTTGTTTCTCGCAGCTTCTGCTTAGCGATGTTGCCGTCCCTCTTCCTCAGAGTGTTGCAGGTCCATTGCCACTTCCGGCTGTGGATTTCAGTCGCCACATCGGTTTGATTAGCCTTCCTTAGTAATTTAGTGTTAGATATAGTTTGAAAACAGAAAATTCGCATTACGCGGCGCAAGCAGCGATTAATGAACGTTTGGAGACAACTTCAGATCAAAGAGGTAACCTTCCAGCTTTCTTGTAAATCCATATAGCAGGGCAGACCTGACTCATGCGTTGAAAATTCGCAGTATGGTGTGCGTAGTTCTTTTATGTTATTATATTGCCCAAGCAGAAGAATCGGCCCAGAGGATACTTGGACTAATCCCGGAAGTTGTGAGCTGTTAGAACCTAATGTAGAAGAATTGTCCTGGCCACTCCCAAGTGAATGGCAATCAGGTATTTTCCCCTCTTGTGTGGACTTCTACACACGGAACTATCCTCCAACGAAGAATCTCTCTAGTCAACCAGTGCTATTTTGGGCTAAGTAGGCAACTGAGTAGTAAAGTCCTCTCTCGACGAACAAAACTGACACTCTACAAGCCTCTCATTATGCCCGTCCTAACGTACGGTGCAGATGAAAACGTCCCTTGCAGTGTTTGAGAGAGAGATTGTGTGTAAGATTTTTGGACCTCTGCACGTTGCTGACGGCGAGTATCGTAGAGCTTGATGTATGAGCTTTACGACGACATAGAGCGGCTGCGTTAGCTGGGTCATGTCGTCCGAATCGATACAAACGCTCCGGCTCTGAAAGTACTATATGCGGTACCAGCTGCGATGCGGTAGCAGAGGAAAAGGAAGGCCTCCCTTGCGTTGGAAAGATCAGGTGAAAAAGGACTTGGCTTCACTTAGTGTGTCTAACTGGCACCGGTTAGCACGAGAAAGAAACGATTGGTGCGCTTTGTTAAACACAACCAAAATCGCGTAAGCGGCTATCGCGTCAGTCAAGGAGAAAGTGCGAGAGTGCCGAACGGCGCTTTGGCTTTGGTACTTCTGCTTTCAATATCAGTCTCACTTGCTCCATGTGCGGCGATCACACATCCCAAGTAACAATAATTATCCTCGTTTTCAAAATTCGTTGTTCGTTTTCATAAAAAATTTCAATAATTTTTACGCTTGCGAAATTGTACATCTGTATTGTGAACAATTGTCAAAGATGACATAAAAAGCCATGTACCGTCTAGGAACTATTCACTACTGACTTCGAAGCGTCACTTTTGAAAGGACCTTTATTACCATTTTCAACTTTGGCTATGCCTCTTTTTGGTTCGAGGTTTGGTTAGTTTTGCTGTTGTTGTTGTTATTTTTGTTGTTGTAGCTGCTTGCTACCAACGTTACTATTCTGCATACAGTTTGCTGTGACTGCCTTCTCAAACCGAGCGGATGTGTGGGGTTTATGTACAGTATTGCGCAAAACTTTTGCAGCCCTTTGGAATATACTTTCACGACACGTAGTGAGTAATGAGCGGTAAAATTATATTTGTGATATTCAGATTTTCTCGTGATTCTATATTTATTTCTTATACTCCACATCTTGGGTGCACCGATTTTAGAAGATTTGCCAGCAAATATAATTTCAAATCCAACGAAATCACGGGACTAAATACCAAAATAAAAAAAATAGATATTTGTTTTAAGTGACAGAACTCTGAAACAACTCGTATTTGATTATCTGTTTCAGGAAGTAACACCAAATTTGGCAATTGTTACAAATTTCAATATTTCTTATTCAGTGTTAGCTGACATTCGATTTGCAAGTAATTTTATATTTATAGAGCTGCTGTTCTCTATTTTCGTATAACTCAGCTTGCGCGCGTTTCTGCTCCGTATAATGCGAGGACTTTTCCTTACCTTTTTTAAAGCTTTTCGAGGTTAGGCTTGTGAAGGAGGTGTGCGTAAAACTAAACCGAGTCCAACCATTATCGTATTTTTTCTTGATTTACGGTATATACCTGTGAAATGAGACTTTCAGCTATTAGTCCATAGATGTCGCTAGGAGTATTTTTAAACCTTCCCAAATGTCTTGTTTTTTTCATATGTCATCTGTCAACAATATTCAGTTCATTGTTTGTTACGTTTCATACAACAATGAATTTTTGTCACTCTTAAAATTGTCGTCGAATTTCGTGCCTTCAAACTACGATTTGCGGACATCGTTGATTTTCTGTTATCAATTGAAGAAAAACGTTTCTCAAGCTCATCAAATGCTTATAGAAGCTTATAGTGGACATGCTCAAAGTAGAGCACAGTGCTTCAGGTGGTTTGAAAAACTCCGAAGTGGTGATTTTAGCGTGGAGAACGAGGACCGTGGCCGGCCACCGAAAAAGTTTGATTACGCCGAATTGCAAGCATTGTTGGATGAAGGTGATAGTCAAACGCAATAAATGATGGCAGAGCAGTTGGGGGTGACCCAAAAACCCATTTTCAAGCGTTTGAAAGCCATGGGCATGATTTTAAAGGTCGGAAAATGGGTGCCGATGCCGGTGAACTGACAATGTGACAATGCACCGCCACATCGAACAAGAACGACCCGGGAATTGGTGGAGACGTACGATTGGGAACCGCTGGTGCATGTGGCTTACTCACCAGACTTGGCGCCTTCCGATTATCATTTGTTTGCATCGATGGGCCATGCACTTTCCGAGCAGCGCTTCAATTTTCACGAAGACGCAAAAAGTGGCTCGATTATTGGTTTGCGGCCAAAGACGGCCAATTGTTTTGGCGCTGCATCCACAAATTGCCTGAGAGATGAAAAAAATGTGTCGCTATTATTTTGAAAACTAAATTTGTAAAAATTTTTTGTTAATAAACGTTTGAAATTGAAAAAAAATTCTCATTTCATAGGTATATATAAAGGCTACATACCAAAAATGTAAGCCTTGCGTCTACTTCTTCTTATTTATGGGTCTAAAAATACATGGGTCTGAACCATTGCATGACCTTATGAATTTATATTTTCTAATATCTCTGCATATTCAAAAACGTCGAAAAATATCGTTCAACTTACTCTATTCATGGTAATCAGCAGGCAGCAAAAACTTGGCGTGTTTTCTAAGTTCAAAATTTGGTCTTCTATCCTCTAACTTTGGTCATTTTGCCCACGTGTGCAGGAGTGCTTAAATTTTCGCCAATTCTGTAGACACTGTAAACGCGTACACATACGTAGATGTGTAAAAAATTCCACTTTAGTTGCATATTTCAGTTGCCAAAGTTAGCTTATGGCGAGGTGTTGGCACATCCGTGTGCGGCTCACCGCTTCCTACTTTTCTATTTCCTGTGGGTATAATTTGAAAAACTATTTTTTTTTTTTGTGAATTTAGTTCAAAAACTAAAATTGAGGCGAAAATGGAATAATTGCTGCAAGTGTTAATATGCGTTTGAGTAGAGAGGGAAAGAGAGAGGGGCACAAAAACTATATTTTTTCTTTCCTTGATGAATATAACAAAACTCAGCGGGTAAGAAATTATTAACATTTAGCCTTACCGCAAATATTCTGGGTTTTAACCCTACGTAAAACCAGCTATTCATGAGAAGGGCAAAAATCGAAGTACAATCTTGGCCTAAATATTATATGCGTCTCATAAGTATTTTATCTTATTTTTTTATTTCAAACAACTTCACGTAAGGCAAATTTTTCGATCCTATGTTGTCACGCTTGACGTTGGCTTGACTGCCTTCAAATAAAAAATATCAAAACTACTCGTATGTTAAGTTAGGAGAGGTTAACCTGGCTGACTGAAAGCCATCACATAGACCTATTGGTCCTTAGTGGTACCAGATGGAGCTTGAGTCTTATGTTTCCTCATAGTAGGCTTCTTATAATCAGCCTGCGTATTTTGCGAATCTAAGTAAGCTCTGAAGCTCTCACCCCGAGAGACATTCTAACCTCTCATATTGTAGAGCTCCTAAACATTTCATTCGGGTTCTAGCTAATGCAGGGCAAAAACAGAAGATGCTCAAGAGTTTCCCTCTCTTCGAGTTAATTGCAAAATCTGCAGCTATCCTTGTTTGCAATTACCATCTTGAATGCGTGTGCCGCTAACAAATTGTGGCCTGTCGGTATACCTGCAATAATTCTGTTTTCCTTTCTAGACAGAGCTAGCACAAAGCTAGCGTATTTATCTGCATTCTGTGTACACATAATTTTCGCGGTTTTACAAGTGGTTAGATTATTCCACCTCCTGTCTATCCGTGTTTTTATGTCCGCAGCGATGTCACCGTATTTAAAGGTTTCAGAGTGTTGTTTTCTTGTTCGAATTGTATTGTATGTAAACAGCGCTTTTGGCAATCTCATCTACAATTTCGTTTCCTGCGAGCCCTTATGTTCGGGTACTCAATAGTTGTGTAACCGTCTGTCTGCGGCTAGTCTCTCTATGGCTTCCCTGGTCCTAAGACCGTTTTAAAATTAAAATTCATATGAGTTTATTGTCTTTATTGCCGTTGACTGTCAACGTATACATTTATGTTGGAGTTTCTGCAGCCTTTCCTCCCGCAAAGGCTTCTGCTTGAAAGAAACTGCAATGTTCAGGGAGCTTTATTGGCCGCCTGATGTCCAGCGCTGCCCAATAAATCCCTGCACCTACTCCGTCCATCATTTTCGATTTCATACCTCTTTTCCACCCCTCTTCTCCTATTTGTGTTCGAAATCTATTCACCCAGTTGTATTTCGGAGTCATATAGTCCGTATTGGTTCGATAACTCGTACCTATTGAGCTATGTCCGAATATTTTACAGGTAAATTCACCCGTTGCGTTAAGTCTTGGCGCAGATCTAGCTGCTAGACCTTCTGCCGCAATGTTAGTCGGTGGTAGGTTGAGTATTCTTTCAAGTGCTTTTACTCGTATGTAAAATAAAAAAAAAAAAGTTGTATTCAAAAATGCTTCTATTATTAACACGATTCGAAACGGCTTGTATTTAGTTCAGTGCGCAAATAGATTAACTCCATAAAACAAAAAGTTTAGAAGTGCGATGAAAATTGTTATTCACGATTCCCCCAGTCATGCTGACTTGTTTCCAAAAATTAACCCGACTAATAGGTATATATACTTATATATATCTCTAATTGGTGCGTACACCCATTTTGGGTGTTTAGCCGAGCTATTCCTCCTATTTGTGGCATGCGTTTTGATGTTGTTCCACAAATGGAGGGACCTACAGTTTTAAGCCGACTCAGAACGGCAGATATTTCTTATGAGGGGCCTTTCCATGGCCAAAATGCATTCGGGGGTTTTCCATTGTCTGCCGATGGGCGACCGCTATTAGAAAAAATGTTTTCTTCATTTTGGTGTTTCACCAACACTCGAACCTACGTTCCGAATCACCCACTAACCATTTGGCTACGGCGGCCGCCGCTGATTTAGTTAAGCATAAAATGCTTTCATGAAAGTATAACTTCTCTCATCCGAAGAAATTTTCGAAGTGAAACTTCTTAGGCGTCGATGGACGAGCGCGAATGGAGAGTAAAATTTCAAGGCCATGCAATGTTTTGGGCATTTTCGTTCCGCGAGAGAGAAAAGAGATATAACGTAAAGGAAAAGAGAGATTTTTGCCGAGTTTTTCCTTGTGGTTGCTAACTTCTAGTGAGAAATAACACCACCTACTTTTTGGCGCTTGTTTGTTGGTGCAAACTTGTACGAAATATATTTTTGGTGTCTACTTTTTGGAGTTATATTTCCTTTGTGCCTACTGTTTGGGACGTTTTTTGGTCCCAGTTTTTTGGCGTTTTTTTTTTTTTTGGTGCCTACTTTTTGGCACTTATTTCCGTTTCCTGGCTAGTGCTTGTGCGTACTATAAAGTGCTATCTATTGCGGCGTCGGATTTATTGATATTGCCTTGCGGTAATTTGTGCAATTGCTGCAGTCCTGGAATCGCTGCGATTGCGCGGCTGATAAACGCTCGGAGTAGTGCGCGTTTTTGCCACGGTTTGTGTACGGCGTTTACTTACACCCGTCGACCCTTCTCCGTTTGTTGTGAATTTTGTCTATTTGTATTCTCTGCAAATGTTGTGAATTTATTTAGATATATATTCTCTCTCTCTGTCTCTCTCTCTCTCTGTCTCTCTCTCTCTCTGTCTCTCTCTCTCTCTTCCCCTCTCATTCTCTCTCTGGTCTCTCCCTCTTTGCCTGCCTTGAAAGTTTCACTTCTGTTATGTGTACTACGCTACACGCACTTTTTTGATTGCACTTCTAACGGCATCAAATGTTTTTGCAAGTGTTAAATTTTGAAATTTTATTATTTTGGGGGCATCGAAAAATTTGACAAACTCTTTGTGGTAGCTGCTGTAGGCCGCAAAGTTTTTTTTTTACTCGACTTCAAAGAACTCAAATGGAGTTCCTTTTCCTACAAAAGTTAGGGTATAAGGCAGCTCGTCATACAAGGACACTTAACGAATGGGATCACTCATCCAAAAGGCGCTGGACATATAAGTTGATTCCCAAAGAAGATGAATGGATAAGTAGAAAATAAGGCGAAACAAATTTTTATCTAACCGACATTCTTTGACAAACGTTGATGGAGTGTGTTGAGCTAAAACTGAAAAAGGCGCTTGTGAGTCGTGTTGGAGTGATACTTTAGCTTTGTTCAAATTTTCAGCTACTTATGGACCGGCCAATTCCCAAATTATTTATTTCTATGCTTGTATCATTTTATGTTCAGCGCGCAACATCTCATTCCACTGACACCGCGTGCTCATCTCCTCTGGAGCTTTACGCCACTAATTCACAACTGTTGTCCATTTCGTATGTGTGTAAACATCGACGGCTCGGTGGGATGGCGTTTCAAAGTGCTGACCTCATTTTCAAACACACTGGTGACTTGTTCTGGTGCTACGTGAGCTATTTCTACTATTTGATTATGCAGATACATATTTTCTACATTTATTTATATGAAATACAAATGCCAAATATATTTTTAACCGAATAACAATGAAACTTCCGTACGCTTAAGCTTCATTTGTATGCCACTTTAGTGCCATTTGCAACAAAGTGGAACTTATTGGCTCGCTGTTGAGTAAAGCCAATTGAAAGCAACTGTTTAGGGCGTCAATATTCCCACGTTAAATGATTTTTTAGAGTTTATCTCAAACTAGCTTTAACTTGCGGCCCCGCTCGCGTAGGAGTAGTTTTGAGGGATTTAGGGTATGTATATAAAAGAATTACAAACAATAACTTCATAGAAAAAAAATTAAGGAAACAGAATTAAATGCAAAGTGTAACGCGGCTCAGTTGCTGATTATCTAATGCTGATTATCTGAAAATGGTGATATATTACAAACTGAACAAGAAATCTTAGAAAGATGGCGACAACATTTTGACAATCTTCTGAATAATGAGCATCAAGAAGAGCATTCAGCTTGGGGGCCTATAGCTACAGCTGAAAACATCATCCCTCCACCAGAATTTGACGAAATTATGGTGGCTCTTAAAGAGCTTCGAAATGGAAAGGCAAGCGGCGAAGACTCTATAGCGGCTGAACTCCTGAAAGAAGGTGGTGAGGAGTTAATATACATAAGTGCCTTCACCTTTTAATAATAGACGTATGGGAAAAAGAATCCATACCATCTGATTGGCTATGATGCATAATCTTCCCAGTACACAAAAAAATTGGTAATAAGAGAGTATGCGATAACTATCGTGGCATCTCACTGCTTATCACGGCCTACAAGCTCTTTACAAATGTTCTCTATAAACGAATCAACGAATATGCTGGAAGAATAATTGAAGACTACCAATGCGGATTTCGTAGAGACAAGTCTACAATCGACCAGTGTTTTGTTCTTAGCCAAATGTTTGAAAAACACTATGAATACGGGCTAGATGTTCACTGCCTAACAGGATCCAGCACATATTGCTTATTCTTGGAATACGTGTCAAACTATTGTAATAAGGCGCGTTAGCGTAACGCTCACAAATACACAAGCAAAAGTGATCATTCAAGGAAAGCTCACAGAGTCGTTCCCTATTGAAACAGGTGTAAAACAAGGTGATGCCTTATCAACTGTCATATTCAGTTTGATGCTGCACTTTGTCGTAAGGGAAGCCAACAAAGGTGGTACCTTGATGACTAAAACAACCCAAATATGTGCTTATGCAGATAACATTGCTATTCTCTCAAGAAATAGAAATGACTTAAAAGAAATGTTCTTAAAAATTAACAAAATTGCGAACGATATTGGCCTTTTTGTAAACGAGAACAAAACCAAATATCTGTTGAAATCGAAGCGGCCTGCACAGATGCCAAATTTCCATGTGGGAGCCTATACTTTTGAAGCAGTGCAGGATTTTAAGTACCTAGGAGTTATGTTCGCATGTAGCGGTGATTCAACTTCCGCCATCAGGAATCGCACCAACGCCGCCAACAAAGCGTATTACGCCCTCCTTAACTTGATCAAGTCCCGACTTGTGTCTAAAGCTACAAAGTTCACTATGTACAAGACTCTTATTCGACCAATCCTAACATATGGTTGTGAGGAATGAACTCTTAAGGTTGATGATTGTGCTCAGATTGCTCGCATGGAAAGAAAAATCTTTGGCCCAATAAAAATGGATTATGGTACCTATAGAATTCGATTGAACTCGGAACTGAACGATCTTATTCAGAACGAGACAGCTGTGCGTTTTGTTAAAGCGCAGCGCATAAGATGGCTAGGTCATGTGATCCGTATGCCTGTTGTCTGTACCGTGAAGAAAGCCTTGACAGGAAAACTAATGGGCGTGAAGGCCAAAGGCAGACCGAGGAACCGTTGATGCGAGTGGAACACGATCTTAAGAAGCTGGGAATACGTAACTATGAAACAACAACTCAAGATAGACCGCTTTGGAGGAACATTTTGAAGTAAGCTTTGACGCACCCCGCGTTGTAACGCTATGAAAGAAGAAGAAGAATTTCATAGAAAATAATTTTTTATTAATAACCATAATATTGCAGTGGCCCGCATCCATTGCTATGCCTCGTTGAATAAAATGAGAATCAGAAAAATATGAAGCAAAATTATTTTTATTAATTTTCTATCTCAAACCGTTTTCGAACTTTGCATTTGGGTCATAGTTGAACAGCTTATGCGGATTATGAAGCTAGAGTGTGCTACAAATAGTGGGAAATAGGTAAAACTAAGATTTTTTAGATTAAATTTAAGCAAATACTGGATTATTAGTGTCGAATGAAAGTTGTGGGGCGGCGTGGATAAACAGAAAACTCGGCGAAAGAGATTTCAATCTCACAGAGATTATCAGCGGATATGGTGGCTTTCTTGCGTATCTCCACCCGGAATGCCATAGGGAAGATGAGAGTGCAGAGAGTGTGACTCTGACATGGATAGCTCGAAGTTGGACGGAAAGGTTGGCAGACTATTATTCTGTGAAGAGCTCCCATCAGACTCAAATTCAGATTACCGGATAACTACAGTGTGTTCCAAGCAGAGATAGCCGCAATCAAAGAAGCAGCTGATTGCCTACCCACCTGCGTAATATTAGTTAAGTAAGGTCATATTTCTTCAGATAGTCAAGTAGCAATTAGGGTCCTGTGCTCGATAAGGGTGCACTCGAAACTGGTCAAGGAATACCTAGCTTCACTTTCGATTGCATAAGGCTAATATGGGTACCTGGTTTTAGCGAGATTGCGCTAAACTGCGAAGCGAACGAGCTGGCCAGACAGGAGACTTGTGAGGTAGTTTCCCCGCGAAGGGAGAAGATTGGAATCCTCTTGACAACCTACCCTCTACTACTTCGATGACACATGGTCCAACTGACCAGCAGTTCCATATATACATATACGAGATCTACCAGAAAGGTAGTAGATGGGCTTCGCGTCAACTCAGCGAGCGCTGGGCAAGTACACAAACTTATAACGTCGCGAAATGGATCGGAGACGTTCGAGAAATTTTCTGAGGATGACAAAATTTCAGCTCTCAATCCACGTTGGTGTCCTTACAGTCTCTAGCAGCGAGGTATGCATATCGTGAGATTTAGAATTACTTCGAGTCTTTTTTTTGCGTCAGCTGTATGGAGGATGAGGTGGCACCGTCTCAGCATCTTCTCTGTAGATGCTCTCGCAGGACTAAGATTTAAGCATCTCGGTTCTCACTTCTTTCCTATGCCTGCTGATAGAGCAGGCCTTGATATTAAAAATCTGATGAACTTCATCCGCAGCATAAAGTAGCTAACATAACCGCATTAATCAGTCGTCGATCGTAATCTCTTTTCGTCCTATCGGTTTCTCTCACCTCTTTTCCCTTGCAATGGCATCACTAAGGATGAACCGGATTTCTTCGGGCTCACTCTCTGGGCAACCGTTATAGCCTAATCTAACTGACAAATTCGTTATCGAGTTACACGCGTTTTCTCCACAAGTGGGCGTGGTACTGCGCATTTATCAAAGTTTTATTTGTGTTGGGTGTCTTTTTTGGTACCAAATTTTAATAATTTTGAGACATCATCATCATTCTTTTGAAAATTAATGTTATATGGTAGGTAAGCATGGGTATTGACCCAATTCGCTAGCTCCGTTTCCGCCGTTAATGTAACAGTAACAGTATCAAGTAGAGTCAACTTAATTCTCACACCCCTTAATAGCGTCCACAAAAAAATAAACAACCAAAAGCATTTGGTTGTAAAATAACTCTGACAAATCCTAATATCACTCCACAGTGTCTTAGCAAGGCTTTGTTATAAACCATTTTGCTGTTGGTTTACCTGTTGTTGTTTGAATTTCAACATTCCCGATAACTCATTCTTATGCATGCCGCTTATTCACACCACTTATTCATCTACATACTTAAATTCTCTGTACTTATCCTCTTATTCTCTTCCTCAACATATTCAATATTTTACAGCGAGGAGAATGTGTGGAAATTATCCGAGCAAGTGAAGAAAACACGCATCGATGAACTTTCAAAGTGTTACGCGGTGTTCGTGTCGAATGAGGGACGTACTGTGCCGTTGTGGCGCCAAAAAGCAGGACGTGGCGATGATCAGGTCGTGATATGGGTAAGTAACACAAATCAAACAACAATATGTGTAAAGTTCGAAGGGGCGAACAAAATACTCGTACTAGAAAAAAGGAAAACAAACAAAAACAACTTGAGCACTCGAATAAAGCGCAACACATTCAATAGCGCGCAAGTGGCACTTGTAAGCGCTTGTCGCTGTCGCTGCTCTTGTTGCTCAACTGCTGTTGCTTCTACATCGTTTCCATGCAGATGCCACATTTAAACTGTTACAAAGCTAGAGTCGAATGTCTTACACTTTTCTATCTAATACTCTTTTCGTGTCTTATGCTTTGCACCCCAATTTCAGTCCGTTCGATTATGCCAACATTAGAAGATGACAAGCAGGCTTACGGGGCGTATGAGTAACATGCTTTGTACCAGGGCGCACATACGAGTATGTGTATATGTATGTAAACACGCACACTCGCGCGAACGAGCATACAGGGTGTATTTTATTTTTCGGCTGTGTGTTTTTTGAATAACTCTTTAATTGTATAAAATTTTGTAATTTATTAAATTTATTTTATTGATTGATTTGACGGCCTTTAGTGTGGTATGATGACTATATAAGTCATACATCTTGATCAAAATGTTACCGGAATATTTTCAGAAAATTCAAAATGCAAGTTTATTCCTCAAAAGTACTTTATAGTACTCTCCATCAACTGCAACGCACTTATCCCTGCGTTTGATTCAACTATCGAAACATTTTTAGAACTCTATTTTCGGTATAGACATCAGAGCCGTCTTCAATTTTTCTATTATTTCCATTCGCCTGCTAAAATACATGCCGCGTAGGAGTTTTTTGACTTGACCAAACAGAAAAAAATCGGAGACAGCCATATCACATGAATTCAATGGCTGCTGGATGGTATTCGTTTCGTTCTTGGTCTAAAATTCATGGATAACGATGAAACTTTGCGACTGCGCCGCCCTAATTAAAGTTCTTATTAAATTAAATTGCCGCCATTCATCAACTTTTCTTTCACTTCATAGAAGTTTTCATCAGTTTTTACAAATATCAAGCAATGTCGATAAAATTTTGGTAGTTGGAAACCTAACAAAAAAAAGGCCACTCAAGTCTGTTTATTTAGACGGTCATCTGGCGGTTGTTCCTGGATCTTTTTGAAATAGATGTATAATAGAAAGACAGGCCTTTTAAAGCACGTTTGCCCAATCCTTTAACCCACTCGAATTCACCGCATCAACATTTTCTGGTATACGTTGGCCTGTTTGGGTTTGTCTGCCCGTCTTTACTTTACCAGCCTTCACCGCCAACGGAAATATATTTTTATTTATTTATTTCTTTATTAAGCCCATGAATATAAAAGATTCTTATGGGACAAATAGGTATATTTAAAGCGTTAATAGGCATTAAAAAAAATACAATTAAACTATTTATAATAAATATTCAAAAAATCCAATGGATTGCCTATTGAAAATGAAAAATCTTTCTCAAGAAATTTTATGATTAGTTATTAATAAAATTTAGAGATTAATTATTATTAAACTCAATCGAGGCTGTAGTAGTAACATTAGTTAGTAGTAGCATTTCGAGCATAAACAGAGACACCAACATAGAAAAACTCCGAACTACGAAGACCTCTGGCGCGAATATTAAAGAAAATCCTCTCAAGACGCACCGCAGGATGAACGAGCTCCACGGATCAAATCAAAAATGAAAGCTTAGATTATTCTCCTCTTCTGCAATGATTTTAAGTTAATCAATAAGCATGGCGCTTCATAGATAGGGAAGCTCATACGTAACTCCGGGAGTTCCCAATCTTTTCTACCTTTTTGGCAGAATAATTATAATTTTTTACTGAAGAATTTTTTACAGAATTAGTATTATTATTTACTACGAAGTGTAACATAATCATCTTAGAGCAAAATTGTGTTATTTTTCTGGGCATAGGATAGGTTAGATTGTTGTGGCAGTGGGCTTAGAATAGCCAACTCACCCACTTAGGCCATGTCGGTCCGTTGTGGTACCACTGCATAATACGGGAACCCCAGTATTTATTCATCATAGAACAATTTTGACTCTCTTATGAACCGATCCGGTTTTAGCTCAACACCGAATAGTTTCATACGAGAGTCAAAATAGTATTTTCCTAACAACCTTGCTCTACTCCTAGCTAAGGCTGGACAATTACAGAGGAAGTGTTCTACAGCTTCTTCCTCTTCCTCATCTTTACGGCTTCTGCTGTATATCAAAATTCTTTTCGTACGAAATACTGTAAATTAACGTAACAAAATTCTGCAGTGACCAAATTCTGTATTTACAGAATTCTGTATTTACAAAATTCTGTAAAAACAAAATTCTGTACTGTCTTAAAAAAATTCTGTATTGACAAAATTGTGTATTGACGAAATTCTGTACCGACGAAATTCTGTATTAACAAAATTCTGCATTGAAAAAATTTTGTGTTGATAAAAGTCAACGAAAAAAGGAGTTCTACGCAAAAATACGGTGGATTGCGTAGCCGGAGTTGGACTGATGAGGGTTATTTTTTTGAAGCGCGACCGAAGGCCGCCCACGCGAAAAGGAGTTCTACGCAAAAATACGGTGGATTCTATCGAAACTGAAGAAAAAAAGTGCGCACTTTTTTTATAAAATTTGTTGAATTTCTTATCATTTACTTACAGCATTTCGTCAATACAGAATTTTGTCAATACAAAATTTCGGCAATACAGAATGTTTTTTACAGAATTTTCAAATACATAATTTCGTATACAGAATTCTATAATACAGAATTCTGAAATACAGAATTTTGTATACAGCATTTTGTAAACAGAATATTGTATCATACAGCATTACGTACCCAACCCGGGAAGTACTCCTAGCCTAGAAGAGTGTCTACCTATCAACGCAGTGCACACGAGCCACGACCTACCAGATGTTCTCGCTTGAGAGGTTGAGCAATTCTCCTGATCTTTTCTGATCTATTTGCAGCCAAATTAGCCAAGTATTTTATTCTCTCCATAACCTATAGGAGAATTTTATTTTTATCCTTAATTCGCAAGTTGCCATAGGAATTCCAATATCGTCTCTGTTTTCAAGCAATGGAAGATTAGTACCCTTTGTGGCTAGCTCATCGGCCTTGCAATTTCCTACAATATCTCTATGTCCCGGAACCCATATAAGGCTGACCTTGAAGACGGTGCTAATATAATTTAGAACTGCCAGACATTCCTCAGCAATCTTTGATATTAGTATAGCTGTCTCCATTGATTTGATGGCCGCCTGACTATCCAAGAAGATATTTATCGTAACTTTTGTTACGGCGTGTGTGTTAGGGTACACAGTTACCTCATTTATGGCTAAGACTGCTGCCTGGTAGATACTACAGTAGTCCGGAAGTGGAACAGTTAATTCTAATCTTTATTCTTAAAAAAACAAAAAACTCCATAGCCTACTTTATTTTCTAGCTTGAATCCATACCTAATCCATACCATGCCTGTCAAAAGTGAATTTAAGAAAGCAGTAGTCTTTCTTGATTATATCTCCTCAAAGTATTAGGTGCGCAACTAAGTTCTCGCTGTTTTTTTGATGAAAATACAACTTTATTCTGAAAAAATGGTTACAAGTGAATCGTTGAAAGTATTGCTCATCGCTGGCTACTACTTTTCCCCTTCTTTCTGGTAGATCTCGTATATCGTCGCGGTAAAACTGTTCATCTTTTGAGGCTATCCACGGATCAAGCCATTTCTTGATGTCTTCATATGAATGGAACTGCTGGTCAGCTAGACCGTGTGCCATCGATCGGAACAGGGAGAGTATGGCGGGTATCTGGAGTATCTGGAGAATATGGCGGGTGGGGTAGGATTTCCCAATTCAGTGTTTCCAGGTAGGTTTTAGCGAATTTGGCAACGTGAGGCCGAGCGTTGTCATGCTGTAGAATCACTTTTTCATGCCTCTCCGCGTATTGCGGCCGCTTCTCGCGCAGTGCTTGGCTCAATCGCATCAATTGAAGTCGATACCGATCCCCAGTGATGATGTCGCTTGGTTTTAATAGTCCATAATAAATAATACCTACTTGGTCCCACCAAATACATAGCATAACCTTCGCAGCGTGAGTATTCGGCCAAGACGACGACGTAGAAGCATGACGGGGCAGTCCACATGACTTTCTTTTCTTTGGATTGCTGGAATGAATCCATTTTTCGTCACCCGTCACGATGCGATGAAGAAAATCCTTCCTTTTTTGCCGCTGGAGCAGTTGTTCACAGGCGAAAAAACGACGTCCAACATCCCTTTGTTTTAACTCATAAGGAACCCAAGTCCCCTGTTTCTGAATTGTTCGCAAAGCATGCAATCGCTTGGAAATGTATTGGCGGGTAACTCCTAATACCTACCTCCTAAAGCATCCTCTTCTTGCGTTTGACTCGGATTCTCATTGAGCAATGCTTCCAATTCAGTGTCTTCGAAGATTTTTGGCCTTCCTTCACGCGGAGGGTCGTCAACATTAAAATCACCGTCTTTGAAGCGACGGAACCAATCTCGGCACGTTGTTTCACTTAAAGCAGCGTCTCCATAAACTTGTACTCCTTCACGACAACGCCAGGCCCCATGTTGCACAAGGCGTCAAAGCCGCACTCCAAGAGCTCGAATGGGAGATCCTTCAGCACCCGCTGTATTCTACGTACCTTGCATTGACCGATTCCATATTTTTTGCTCCCTGCTAAGCCATATGAAGGGCGTTACCTTCCACAACAAAGAGGTCCGCACGTTTAGAAACTGGCTCAACAACTTCTTTGACACCACACCAGGCAATTTTTGGCAGAACGGCATCAACAAATTTATCGAGAGGTGGACAGAAGTTGTAAACAGCAACGGCGAATATAAAATTGAATAACTTATTGATATAATTATTGTTTTTGTTTAAATAAAAGTCTTTGGTAAAAATGCTGCGAACTTATTCCCCAACCGAATAGTTATGAAGCTCATTGGAGCTGCATCTCTTTAAAATTCTGAAAGCTCTTAGTTTTTATAAACCTTTTACTAAATAAATATATTACAAATAATAATAAATAATATTAATTTACACAGCCACTGGCACGCACACTAAAGGGCATTTTCCAGAAATTCGATTTGTTTCCCAAAATATTCATATTTTTTTCCGCCGCTACACTGGCTAAATTCCTTCCCAAATTGCCTCTCCTTTTAAGAGTCATCAGTCGCTACTGGTATACAATTAGTAATTTTTTTTTCGTTTTAACTTTAATAGTACATTTTCCACATCTTAAATTCCATTTGACCATTCAATGGCAATCAGTGTACGAACAGAAACAGATTTTTAAATTCTCAAACTTAGAAGAGCAAATGTTGCCTTTCCAGCAAGCCTCTTTCTCTGCAAAAACCAAACTGACCCACATTGCACGAGTATATTTGTTTGAAAATATTTTATTCACTACCTTTTTTGAGCCACTGCCAGCGAAAAGCAACGTTGTAAATCATTAGTCAATTACATCCGGTCACTGTCAAACATTAAATTTGTAACGCAAAGCACAAAGAAAGTGTACCGATGTTGGCAGAAAGGGTTGTTTAGAAAAGGCAAAGCTGCTGGGTGGGCCAATTGGGCTGGACCGAGGCTACATCGGTGACTGCATCGCACCATCATACAGTGGAAGTTCAGACTGAAGCTGCGACTAGGTCAGCCACAATCGATCGGCGTCATCAATTATACATGAATTTACTTTACAAACGAGTTGGCTGAATGGATGGAAAGGCGCATTTCAATTTTATTAGCGAAAAGTAGTTACGACTACGCAAGCATTCATCTTCTGCTGAGCCAAGCAGTGTTGTTGCTGTAGTTGGAATGAAAATTTGGTAGACGCCACTTTGTTGACTGAAGGCTGAAAAGGAAAACATAAAACTTGCCGTACGTCGTTTGCCCTCCTGCTTGCCTTGGTTGCCCTGTTTGCTGATTGCTTGGTCCTCCGCTTGGTATTGGGTAATCTAAAAAGTTCGGTAACAAATTTCCAATACCCGATATGCAGCTATTGCGCGTTTGAAAAGTGAAATTTTGTAGGTTAACATTGAAAAAAAGCTTTACCAAAGTGGCAGTGGAAAGTGATTTGAATTTGAAGAGGTTTGAAAATGTCGAACATTTTCCACGAATCTCGCTTTTTTACTAGAAAAAGGAAACAATGCACTGCAGACTGGTAGATGAAGATTACTGCGATTTTTTATATAACTTATATCCGTGCTTTGTATTTTTACTTAAAGTGGTTTTATTTGATTTTTTTTAATTAAAATTTGGTGTTATATTTCATTTTTCTTTTGTTTGAAAGTTTTTTATTTGATTTTTTGTATTTAAAATTTATATTTTATTCAGTTTTTTTTATTCAAAATCTTTTTTTGCATTTAATTTTTTGTTTCTTTAAAATTTTTTTATTTGAATTTTTTCAATTTAAAATTTGTGATTTATTTCAATTTTTTATTTAAAATTTTTTTATTTGATTTTTTTTTATTTGAATTTTTTCAATTTAAATTTTGTGTTTTATTTAATTTTTTTTTTGCTTGAAAGTTTTTTATTTGATTTTTTTATTTAAAATTTGTGTTTTATTTCAATGTTTTTATTAATTTTTTTTTTTTGCATTTCATTTTTTGCTTCTTTGAATTGTTTTTATTTGAATTTATTTAATTTAAAATTTGTGTTTTATTTTAATTTTTTATTAAAAATTTTTTTATTTGATTTTTTTTTATTTAAATTTTGTGTTTTATTTCATTATTTTTTTGTTTGAAAGTTTTTTATTAATTTTTTTTACTTAAAGTTTGCATTTAATTTTTTGTTTCTTCGAAATTTTTTTTATTTGAATTTTTTGATTTAAAATTTGTGTTTTATTTAAAATTTTGTTATTTAAAATTTTTTTATTTGATTTCTTTTTATTTGAATTTTTTCAATTTAAAATTTGTGTTTTATTTCATTTTTTTTTTTATTTGAGAGTTTTTTATTTGATTTTTTTTATTCAAAATTTGTGTTTTATTTCATTTTTTTTTGTTTGAAAGTTTTTTATTTGATTTTTTTATATTTAAAATTTGTGTTTTATTTCAATTTTTTTGTTTAAAATTATGTTTTGCATTCCATTTTTTGTTTCTTTGAAATTTTTTTATTTGATTTTTTTATATTTAAAATTTGTGTTTTATTTCATTTTTTTTTTTTTGTTTGAAAGTTTTTTTATTTGATTTTTTTTATTTAAACTTTGTGTTTTATTTGAATTTTTTTTATTCAAAAATTTTTTTTTTACATTTGATGATTTGTTTCTTTGAAATTTTTTTATTTGAATTTTTTTTATTTTAAAATCTGTGTTTTATTTCAATTTTTTTATTCAAAAATTTTTTATTAGATTTTTTTTTATGTAAATTTTTATGTTTTATTTCATTTTTTTTTTGGTTTGAAAGTTTATTTATTTGATTTTTTTATTTAAAATTTGTTTTTTTTTTCAATTTTTCTATTAAAACTTTTTTTTTGCATTTCATTTTTGTTTCTTTGAAATGTTTTTATTTGATTATTTTATTTAAACTTTGTGTTTTGTTTCACTTTTTTTTTATTTGAAATTTTTTTATTTAAATTTTGTGTTTTATTTCAAAATTTTTATATAGAATTTTTTTATCTAAATTTTTTTAGTTGAGCACTTTCTCTGTAAACGTTCGGGATTGGCAGCCAGGCGATTAAGGCCACTGTGGGTGCTCCTTTTTTCGACAGCCTGAGGCAGTGCGACAACAAGTATCCCTTTGACTTTCTCCATTACATCGAGAGCTCTGGCTGGCTGTCGATATCTGCCTGTTAGAGGTCCCATAATGGTATCAAAACGGTGCGTTGGCGCTACTTGGGCAGAGTCAGAGTGCTACTTCAACTATTTCACCTAACTATATTACTTGCACCAGTGTGACGTCATACAAAACCTATTCCACAAACAAAAGTGGTATACTGATACGCAATAATGGCGGTACTCCAAAAATTACAAATGGCTCGCCGATTGCTAAAAACACGAAAAAAAGTTTTATTTTATTGTTAGCAAACTTTTGGACCTACCCCATATATATGTATTTGGTTATCCTTGGCCGCATACAACTGTATGGGTGCTTTGGTTCGTTTGCAATTTTGTTTATTATGTAGCATTTCTGTATGTATGTATGTATGCGTGTATGTATGTATGTATGTGTGTAAGTTAGTGTAGTTGTATGCGCAATGATGCAAATCTCACGAATACACTTAACCTTTTCCTTGCATGCATTAATAAAGTCATATTGGCCAACTACTCTGAGTAGCCACGCTCGAGTTTTTCCTTAGCATATCTTACGGCCCAAAAAACAGAAGAAATATAGGAATTGCACGTGAATAGCCTAAATGGAAAAGACCATTTAAGTTGGCACCACCTTTCGGGCGTTCAGTATGGGTGGTGTGCATTTGGGCGTGATTCGGGAAATTTGTGAATTTTTCTACTAATAAAATAAAGAAATTATGTGCTTGGTGGCGGACATGCCGAGGTCAGCCCAAGCCAACGTCAGCCATGGAGGAGCGCCAATTTAACGGAAGATCGGTAAGGGGAGCGTACTTAACAGCGTTTGGCCCAATGGCACAAAAGAAAAAATTCGCTTTGTTGTTTAGCTTGTGTGGATATATGTTGTCGGTGTGTGGTATGTTGCATGTGGCACATTATGCCCGGTGGCGTTAATGTTCACAACTACAACGGCATGGCTTCCAAATAATTACATACAACATTTACATTTTACACAAAAATTTATATGGTAAATATATGCGCGCATGTATGTATGTGTGCGAGGCTGCTGCTATGCGTGTTTCTGTTTCATCATGGCAGCGTTCGTCGGTCCCTCTAGGCTTTGTGCTTGCGACCGACCGCCTATATTACCAGTCTTAGTTTTAGCCTTGTCAGACCCTGCAGCACATAAAATGCAAACAAGCGAGTAGTGCAGCGTTTTTTTCGGTTGATATTTTCCACTTTGTTAGATTCTTTCTTTATTACATCGTATTTTTTTTTTTTTGAATCCACATTTACTTTTATATATATGCAGATATGTATGTATGTACATACACAAACACAAGCACACATACGTGCACAAGTACAGTTATGCGCCTGCTACTTAAAGTTTACGACATTATATCGTTTCATTAAAATACGAAACGAAACTTTCTACTTGAATGATGCTTTTGTTGTTTGCAAATATTTTATATTTCTCTTAATTTTCTTGCTTTCAGGATTACCACGTCTTCTTCATGCACAATCCATCGCCTAATCGCTGCTTGGTGTTTGACTTGGATACGACGCTACCTTTTCCCACGTACTTTCACAAGTATGTTACGGAAACATTTCGCTCGGATCTGGCGCTGAGGCCAGAACACCATAGGCAAGTATTCCTTTTTACAGCTAAACCAAAACATGACGAGGTTTCTGACGATATTTTCAACGAGTGCAGAAGTGGAGTGCGAGATCGCACTTTGGAAACTCAGCAGTTCTTTGAACGACCTTCTGAAGTGCAAGGCGTAAGAGCGGAGCCTGTATTAGGAAGCTGTTGCACAAATTATTTTCTTATTTCCTATTTTTTATTTATGCATTACATTTTTCTAATAAGGGTCGCTCCTTGGCAGGCAATGGCTAACCTCCGAGTGTATTTCAGCCATGAAAAAACTCCTCAAAAAAATATCTGCCATTCGGAGTCGGCTTGAAACTGTAGGCCCTTCCATTTGCGGAACAACATCGAGACGCACACCACAAATAGTAGGAGGAGCTCGGTAAAACAATCAAAAAGGGTGTACGCGCCAATTAAATATATAGTACTTTTTTTGATTACTTACGTTAAGCCCCATATTTTCTGCTGAACAGAATTATCCGCTCCACCATCGAGTTCAACGAGTGGCGCTTATTTATATCGCGCCGCTTTTAGAATCATACCCTCTGATGTTTTAAATACTCTGAAAACTATTTTCTTCTTACCTCCCCTTAACTTGGTAGGTAAACAGAATGCAGGTTACACTACAGCTCAGCTTGCCGCAACTAATCGATAGAAACTCGACCACACACTCGGTCAGGGACCAACAAATCACAGTGACTATTGTTGATATGAGCCATATTTCAATGGGTTATTTAGTGCTAGGAACAACGAGGCATAATCGATTATTGGAGAGCCCAATCGGGCATGCGGCGACATAAAACTTTACACTGAACTACTAACAGGGCACTGTAAACTTATTTATCACATGAAAAAGATAGGTGTGATAGCAAACGATTCTTGTAGACTCTGCAAAAAGCGACATGGGTCTATAAATCCAAACCTCCTGGTAGAAATTAAGCCTACTGCAGTTTTAGGATTTATTAATAGCCTGAAACTGTTCGAGTAGAGTACATGGCTGCACAATAGATCTATTCAGGTCACTGTGCACAAACAGCCAATCAATAATAATAATAGTGCTAGAATCCCAGCTACACGTGAGTGGGTTGGCGATATACCTGGTCGGCGGAACTGCTTACGGTTCTTTACTAATGCCTCAAAGCTTGACGATAAAGTTGGCTTTGGCATCTATAAATACTGTAAGAAGCCCAAAGTAAACGTCTCGGCTCTTCTGTCTAATCACTGCAGCGTTTTTCAGGCTGAAATTCCCACCATTAATGAGGTAACTGTCTGGTTTTGTGACTAAATCTATATTTATTCCAATAGCCTAGCGACGATAAAATCTATCGGTGCGGTTGTCTCTGATTCCATCATTGCTCGCAAATGCCAGGCATCGCTTAACGAGATGGCGGCATATTTCCACATCCACTTGGCGATCGGCGTAGTAGAATGCATTGTTGCGTGCCTCCCACTCGGAAGTGCGCAGGTTCGAAACACCGTGAATGAAACACCAAATGATAGAAAAAGTTTTCTCTAATAGCGGCCGCTCCTCGATAGGCAATGGCAAACCTTCGAGTGCATTTCTGCCATGGAAAAGGTCCTCATAGAAAACCGTCAGACGTTCAGAGTCGGCTTGAAACTGTAGGTCCCTCCATTTGTGGAACAACATCAAGATGCACACCACGAATCTACGAATAGGAGGAGGAGTACATAAAGTACATAAAGGGTGATCAATTGAAATAAAACAACAAAAGTTCAAACTTATTGGGCAATCTTTATTATTATTATATAGAAGCATTCATGACATTTATTTTTGTAAGATAATCCCTTTCAAATGTTGGCCGCAACTGCGACGTAATTCGGCCATCCGTAAACACCAATTTTAAATGACTCGTCGCAGGACTTCGGTTGTTATATCGTGAATAACTTTGCTAATGTTGGCTTCCAATACCTCAATCGAAGCTGGTTTATCCAAAAAGATTTAAACTACACCCGCCGTATTCCCCAGACATTGCACCTTCGGATTAACATCTGTTCCGATCAATGCAGTCAGTCAGCCCTTATTTGAGAGCGATTCACTTCTTACGAGAGCATCGCAAACTGGCTCAATGAGTGGCTCAAGTCAAAAGAACTCTAATTTTTCGTCAGAGGAATCCGTATGCGGCCTGAAAGATGGATTAAAGTTATAGCTTCCAATGGCACATACTTCACATAATATCAAAATTTTAATTGTTTAAATAGTTCGTAACTTTTGCTAAGAAAAGACGAAAACTTATTTCCATACCCAATAAAAATCAACGCGAGGTTTGAGTCACTCCAAACCTGCACTTTTATTATAGCGAACTTTCATAGGCATAAAACTGCATTTTCCAGAAACTTCGATTAAAAATATTAAATTTTGATGAAAACAATTTGAAACTTGGACTTTGTAGAAGAATGAACTATTTATATTTTCCAAAAGAACTTATTGGAAGAAGAATCAAAGGTAAAGCAAATAAATTATAAAAACTTGTCAGTGAGCTCCTGTCCTATATTTTTTTAAGGCAGCGATGTATTCAGACTTATAGCGTTTTTTATCCTAAATTAATAAAGTAAAAATGGTGTGGTGGTGTACATATTAGCCCTCAGTATACACTAGGTTGCTCAATAAATCTTGCGGTTTGATAAGAAAACACAACTTTATGCTTTGAATGGCACTTTGTTATGCAGTAGAGTCTCCCTGAACATCAAAACGCTTGTTCCAACGAGATTTCAATTTATGAATTCCATCCCTGAAGTGAGAATCTGGAAGCGCTGCAAAATACGCTTCCACAGCTGTTACGACCTAATCATTTGATGAAAAACGCCTTCCACGCATGATTTTTTTAGATCTTGAAACAGATAAAAGTCACTAGTGGCCAAATCTGGTGAATATAACAATTCGAACTTTAATTTACGGATTGTAGCCATTGTCAAAATGCTCTTGTGACACGGTGCGTTGTCCAGATGAAAAATATTTTTTTCTTTTGCAAACTGGGTCTTTTTTCACAATTTTTTTCTTTCAACTGGTCTAAAAGGTTATCATAATCTTCAGAATTTATTGTTTTACCATTTTGCAAGTGATCCACAAACAAAATTCCTTTCGGATCACAAATAACTGATGCTAACACCTTCTTGGCTTATTTCTGAGCACGAACTCGTTTCGGAGCCGATGGACCAGTTTCAAACGACTCTTTAGCCTCTTGTTTTGATTTAGAATCACAGTGGTTGACCCAAGTCTCATCCGTAGTGATGAATAGACGCACAAAATCCACTTTATTCTTTCGAAAACGCTTTAAATGTCGCTGAGAAAATCGCATTCGAATGTGCTTTTGTTCCATTGTTGCAAATGCGGCTCCCATTGTTCGCACAGGTTTCTCTAATCCAATACTTCAGCCAAGAGATGCCTTACACTGCCCAATGAGATGTCTGTGGCCTTTAGCAAATCGCTATCAGTCACTCAACTGTTTTCCAATACGATATCCTGGATAGTCTTCAAGGCTTGTAAGGCTACACTTAAATTCAGTAATCCTTCTTTCTACTGCACTAATTGATTGCGAAAAGTCCTTGCACACTTTCAACATTCGCTCACAAATTTCCTTTCTCCTTTGCTTTGGAAGATTTATTCCAAAAATAAAAATTCAGTCACTGCTCGATACTTGTTTTTTTTCCACTGTAAAGTGAAAATCCTGTCGAATGTCGTCGATACTAAATGGCCTGTAAGCAAAGAATGAATTGACAGAACGAAATGAAACTTCACGTACGTTCACATCAAAAGAGTACCACGGCAAAAAAAAGAAAAGCTAGGCTAGTAGCAAAGTCCTCTCTTATCGAAATGCAAAACCTGTTGAATAACTCAGGATTATTTTCAAAATCTTCATATATTCAAGGATGGAAACAATTCCAATATTTTTAATTTTATTGTGCACCAAAAAAAAATTTTTTTTTGAAGTGAAACTTCTTTAGGCGCGTCGGGGTCCCAAGGCAGATTGAAAATAGGCGAGTGAAACGGTAAGTTCGGAGCGTTACCGAAGTCCTTCCCACTCTCGCCTATTCGCTCTCTCTGTCGCTCTCTCGCATCGCAAGCATTGAAGTAGACTGGCGACATGCAGGCAACCGACAATCGACAACCGACAACGGGTATTATAGATAGCCATAGCCCGTGCAAATGAGTGCTGTGTGTGAGTATCAGATAAAGCGCCGATTAAATGTGTGTAAGCGGGAAAGCAATAAGAAACTGCTGTGAAGTAAATAGATGGTAGGTATGGAGGAGACGAAGCGATACAATGAGTGCATTTGCCAAACGAGTGACGATAGTTGAAGTAGAAGGTTGTAAAATGACATTTCAACCGTTTCGGTGATCAAAGCAAATTGATTGCGCCAAAAGTAGGCAAAAAATACCATTGGAAGTGCAAAGAAATGTCAGCGTCAAGTGCAACACTGCACCCAAGTGTCAAATTTGAAGCTAATAAGAACAAAAATAAATAGTACAAATTTATGTGGAGTGATATAGAAAAAAAAATATGAAAACCTGAATTTAACACGAGAGAGGGGGGAGAGATCTAAACCGGGGCTCCCATGCATGGAACAACCAACTTAGAAGTTTCACTTCTACCGTGCGTGAGTCTGACAGACCCTAGTTTTTTTTCATTTCCAAAGGAGGTTCTATTATTCTATATTATTTTTCATGATACCCATATTTGTATTCTACATTGCACTGATTCTTGAAATAGTTTTATTAATTACTCATATCCTTGAAAATTCAAAGTATTTCCCAAAAATCCTGTTGTTAGAGAGAATAACTTAAAACGCAGTTTTATTATAGATGGTCCCTGGTTGGTTGGTGTAGGTGTTGTCTGAGACACAATTAGCACAAAAGATGCCATTTTGATACGCCACTATTTTTTATTAGTCGAACCATCTTGAATTGACTATGAAACTGCCTACCTTATGAACAGAAAGTGCCGGGAATGTTTAAATAAAACTAAATTTCAGGCAAATTTATTTTATCTCCTTCAAAATATGACCCTCCTGAAGCAACACAAATGTGCCAAAGTTTAACCCAGTCCTCCATGCATCCCTAGTAGCCCGACGAAGAGATGACCTTCAGTTCCTTCGTCGCATTCTCTTTGATCTCCTCTATCGACTGAAACCTCGTTCAACGAAGTGGTAACTTCAACTTGGGAAACAAAAAGCAGCCGCACGGGGCCATATCAGGTGAAAACGGTGCTTGTACGATGATATTTACTTGGTGTTTGGTCAAATAATCCAGCACAATTTGGGCTCCGTGCGATGGCGCGTTATCATCATGCAACTTCCAAGAATTGTTTGCCCACATTTTCGGCCGTTTGTGACGTACAGCATCTCTCAAACGCTTCAAAATGGATAAATAATATTCTTTATTGACTGTCTGGCCCGATGGTACCCTCCATGGTGCACTACACCTTGGCAATCGAAGGAAACAGTCTTCCCGGTCAGCCCGGTACTTTTTGATCATAGAGTATGTCGTCTATTTTCTTTTCTGCAATTTCTTTCAAGTTGGCCATCGAGAATTCCCCCAGCGTTCTATGTCATAGAAGTGAAAAACTGTTTCTCTAGATTCTTCTTGATTACAGCTTTTTTATCTTTCTACTCAAATCTGTTCGGGTGTAGTACAATGGCCTCCTGACTGAGTGCTTGGACTTGGGCAACCCCCCACAAATCTAATCTACTCTAATCTAAAAGCCCTTGGCTGTTTAAGATAACACTATGACCAAACGTCCTAGCATTCCAAACACCTGCTTCCATTCTTTTATCCTGAAGGCGGTCCCTAGTTTCGTGAGTATTTTGATTTTTCGTATGTTTTAAATTTTTTTGGTTTTCATCGTGTTTTCTAATATAAATACAAGTCGACGGTCGCATTATCAGCTCTTTGGACATACGTGGCCATTAACTTGCTGAATCTGCCTCTATGCTTTTTCCAATTTATATAATTTTTCTCTATTTTTATTACTATTGCCTTCATAATTTCTCGTCCTTCTTACAGATACTTCAGAGTTATACCCGCAGAAACATATCTAAGTGAATTCTCGTCGGACCGCCGACACATGCGAAGGCCAGATGGCAGTTGGATAAAGCCACCACCCTCATACCCGCCCATACAATCAAGCAGTAAGGCATTCATTCAGGCATTTATGCCTTTGGCATTTGCACCTTATTTGTGCTATTATTGAATTTTAATGTTTCTTTATTTAATTTTGCCAATTTCCTTTAACATAGTAATTTTCCACATTTCTCTGTGCTCTCCTCCTGCAGGCAATGCGCATAGCTTGGGCGATTTTATCTGCATGAATGCGAGCAAAGGCCCCGGTACCGTTTACAGCCTCTCAGAATTTGTGCAAACCTTCTACAAGGCGCCGAATGTGGTGGCGCAACAGAATAACAAATAATACCAACAGTGCTGAGCAACTATCAATTGAAGTGCCGGTCAAGTGTAACGAGCAGACAGCGAATGGCGCCACAACGCCACATGTGGACCGGCGAAGTGATAAACGAAAGTGTTGCAACAGCACCAGCTGTAAACGTTTACGTACATTTAGATAATGGAAGTTTGAGTGTGTGGGAGAATGCGGGAGTATGAACTAAGATTGCGCTAGCAGGACCGAGTTGGCGTGGCACATAGCAACAATAGCAATAAGAACAACAACAGCAAGAACAAACTAAGGGAAAAGTAAGCAGCACAGCATTAATAAAAGCAGCATGGCGGCTAGTTTTAAAAGGGCTCAGCAGCTGAACATCATCGTAACGACATTAACGTCGTCAGCAACAATTACCTTCAACGCCACACTCAAATCGCTCGCTTGCATTTGGTATTTGGTCATCGCATAGCGTTCAAGGGACGAGCCACGAGCCACCCAGGCTGTCGGGCACATCTGTGCGCTGATGCAAATGTCACTTAATTTGCATATAACACAAAATCACCCTAAGCCTGAGCCAAGCATAGCTGTAAAACTTTTATTACTGCATCACCGTTCGCCTCACCTCACCTCACCTCGCTCAGATTGCAAGCAACGATTTGGCTTTACGATTCATTCTGATTCGAATGATGCTCTCGATATTCACACCAGCTGAGCTGAGCTGCCTGCCTGTCTACCACTCACAAACGCAAATGCTTTGCTGACATTCTCGCATAAATACTTTCCAAGTATGCGCTAGGGCGAATAACATTGCCCATATTCATGCATACCTAGCATTGTTTTTGTAGTTGTTCGTTGGTAATATTTTTAACCTTCATTTATAGTATTGGTTGGTGCTGGCACATGAAGTATAATTTGATGGATTCATTGGTTTTAATGGCTTCGGTTGATGGCATTTTGCTTGATTGAATGCCAATGGCATAGTTGTTAGTGGGCAGCGCATGAATGCTGGCTGCACTCGTGGATGCAGCAGTGCCAGCAAACAAAGCGCTGTACGTCGTCTCACAGAATTTCTGATAGTTACTCTTTGCTTTGCATCTGGTGATATTCGTTGCGCAACATAAAGAGAAGGAAAGTTTTAATGGCACAAACTAGCAGGAGAAGGCTGGAGAAGGTGGCGGCGGTGAGTGGGCGTTAAAGCAACAAAGAAAGATACTTCGTAATCAAAGATAAGACAACATAAACTATTAAATATTAAATAAAAAATTAAATCGGAAAAAGCCGAATAGAGAACAGAGAGCAGAAGAGCATAAGTAAATATCTAAACTATAGGTAGTAATTAATTAACTATTACAATTACAATTAACAGTTGCTTATAAAGACACAAAGCAAAACAAAAACAAAAACATAATAACTATGTAATAATATTGATAGCGTATTTTTGTATTCAAAAGCATGCTTGCCACAGAGGCAACAAAAATAAGAAAATGTAATTAATTGAAAAAAAAAGCAAGAACACTAAGGTCTATAACTCAGCGTTAAGCGTAATTAAGGCGAAGAGGAGCTGCAATCTGCAAAAAAATACGAAAACTCCCAATTTGAAAGCTCAACTATGCGTGGAGCTTAAATTTTACTCCCTTTTATTATAACTTTAACTCAATGCAATGTGTTTTTTTTTCTTTGTTTGTTTTTACTCAAATCAAGAAGTGCTGCAAAAAACTCAGTTAATTTTAAGCTACCGTTAACATATGAAAATTTCAAAATTTATTGATAGCAAATCTTAATGATATATATGTATATGTATGTAAGTGATCTTGAACATGCGATTATTGCAAGACATACAAGAAACGCCTGCAACAAACAGAGAAAAAAATACAATTTTATTTTTTAAAATAAGCAAAACGCACAATACTAAAATCGCTGCATATAGACTATTAGAATGCGCAAATATGACAGCTTTTTAAAGAAAGTCGGCCTGCAAAAGATCGATCAGCAACTTGTATTTGCACCATTCGCTGCATGCAAAGTTAAGCAGTTAAAGCAGTAGACGGCGGACAAATGGGTGCGAAGAGGGTTCGAATTTCCGTGCGTGAAATACCAAAAAAATTAGAAACATTTTTTTTTTTGTAATAGCGGCCGCCCCTCCGCCCCAGACCATGGCAAGCCCCCGAGTGCATTTCGGTCGACTTAAAACTGTAGGTCCCCGCATTTGTGGAGCAACATCAAGCCGCATGCCATGAATAGGAGGAGGCGCGCTGGCAAACACCCAAAAAGCGTGTAAGCGCATAATATATATAAACTTATATACATATATATGTAGTTAAAAGATTTTTTAAATTTGCTTAAACTTTTTTTTTTTATTCTTTTATTACGTTTTCTAATTTTTTTTTATAACAAGCAGACAGTAAATAAAAAATGAAAATCAAGCAGCTTTTATAACTTTTACCATTCTTTTTTTACTTTTTTGAATTTTTTTTTTTTTACTTTTTTGATTTTTTTTTTTACTTTTTATACCTTTTTTTTGTTTTAATTACTTTTATTACGTTTTCTAATTTTACAACTTTTCCATTTTTTTTTTTCTTTTTTTAACGGCCGCCGTAGCCGAATGGGTTGGTGCGTGATTACCATTCGGAATTCACAGAGAGGTCGTTGGTTCGAATCTCGGTGAAAGCAAAATTAATAAAAACATTTTTCTAATAGCGGTCGCCCCTCGGCAGGCAATGGCAAACCTCCGAGTGTATTTCTGCCATGAAAAAGCTCCTCATAAAAATATCTGCCATTCGGAGTCGGCTTGAAACTGTAGGTCCCTCCATTCGTGGAACAACATCAAGACGCACACCACAAATAGGAGGAGGAGCTCGGGCAAACACCTAACAGAAGTGTACGCGCCAATTATTTTTTTTTTTTTTTTTTTGTATATACTTTTATTATGTTTTCTAATTTTTATATAACTTTTTCCTCTTTTTTTATAAAAAATTAGAAAACTTTATAACTTTTTCCTCTTTTTTTATCTTTTGTTTTCTTTTTTTACTTTTCTGAAGTTTTTTATTTTAATTACTTTTATTACGTTTTCTAATTTTTTTTATAACTTTATCTATTTTTTTTTTACTTTTTTGATTTGTTTTTAACTTTTTTCAATTATTTTTCTTTTAATTTCTTTTATTACGTTTCCTAATTGTTTTTATAACTTTTTCCATTTTTTTTTAATTTTTTGATTTGTTTTTACTTTTTTTGTTTTAATTACTTTTATTACGTTTTCTAATTTTGTATAACTTTTTCCATTTTTTTTTTTGTTTTTTTTTCATTTTTTTATTAAACACTTTTTTGTTTAATTATTTTTACTTTTTTTCATTTTTTTGTTTTAATTACTTATATTACATTTTATAATTTTTTTATAACTTTTTTTCGATTATTTTATTACTTTTTTTGTTTGAATTACTTTTATTACGTTTTCTAACTTTTTTTATAACTTTTTCATTTTTTTTGAATTTTTGGATTTTTTTATTACTTTTTTGAACTTTTTGTTTTGTTTTAATTACTTTTATTACGTTTCCTAATATAATTTTTTATAACTTTTTCCATATTTTTTTTTACTTTTTTGATTTTTTTTACTTCTTTTTTAATTTTTTGTTTTGTTTGAACTACTTTTATTATGTATTCTAACTTTTTTTTAAACTTTTTCCATTTTTTATAATTTTTTTTTTTTATTTTTTGAACTTTTGTTAGCTTTAATTACTTTTATTACGTTTCTTAATTTTTTTATAACTTTTTCCATTTTTTTTTTAATTTTTTGATATTATTTACTTTTTTAATTTTTTGTTTTAATTACTTTTATTACGTTTTCAAATTTTTTTTTTATAACTTTTTCCATTGTCTTTTATAATTTTTTAATTTTTTTTGTAAATTTTTTTCTGCTTTTCCAAAAATCCAATCCAAATTAGTTCTCGGGAACTATATTTTCATTTTCGATTATTCTATTGTATTATTTCGTTTGATTAATAATTTTGCCAAAATTCTTGATAAAGTGGGCAGTAGTGAGATAACACGTGGACTAAAAAGTCCCGGGTCTAACAAAAAAACACATTTTTTTTTTACTTTTGTAGAATGATTTATCTTTTGCCTCAAAATATGCAAATTTGCCTCAGTTTTAGCGACAACCCCTTCATTCGAGCGAAATTTCATACCGGCGAGCATTTTTTTTAGATCTGCGAACAGGCAGTAGTCGCGTGGAGCCAAATCTGGCGAATGCGGTGGATGTGGGAGCAATTGGTGTGATTGACTTGTGATACACTTGTTTTTGGTCAACAGTGAGCAAACGAGGCACCCACTTTGAACAGAGTTTTCTCATAGTCAAATGCTCATGCAATGTAAAGCCACTCGTTTTTTTTTTTTGATATCTTTACGATGTCAGCTAACTCACGCAACTTCACTTCTCGATCATTCCAAAAGCTTTTGTGGATTTTTTTTTTTGATGTTGCTGATGGTTTCTGATGTTACTGCCTCATTTGGACGTCCACTGCGTTGTGCATCATCGGTGTCTCTACGACCGCGTTTGAAGTCAGCAAATCATCGTTTTATTGTTGTTTCTGATGGAGCGGAGTTCCCACAACACTTTAAACTTTTCAAGCTATTGCTTCGCTTGAACGGTATTTTTCCTCATCAAGAAGCGGTGTAAAATTAAAACACGAAATTCTTTGTGATTCATTCTTTGGAAAATAACAAAAAAGGCGTCACACTTAGCACAATAACTCACGAGCTAATGAATAGAATGTCATGAAATTTGAACAGCTGTTTTTTCAAGGTTAGTACTAACTGAGAATGAGGCAAATGTAATAAAACTAGTGCCATCTGTGTGTTAGACCTGGAACTTTTCAGGCGACCTGTGTTAGGTTATGTCATATTATGTTTGCCTGGCTTGTTGAACATTATGACTTCTGCCATTTTCAAGTCAACTGAAAAGTAATTCAGCCGAAAGCCTCTGCTGCTAGCGCTGCGTTTGCTTGAGTTTCTTATAATTTTATTATCATGTAAGCTTTTAAAAATAAAAAATAAATAAATTCAGCTTAAATGTTTCGTTAAACGTGACATACACGTTTTGTTATGTCTTGCAATCTACGAGTATCGCAAAATATTTACATGGATGAATTCTAAAAAACCCCGCGCTGTAGAGGTGATTGTGTTAATATATTTATATTTATATGAGATATATGGAATAACTCTTTAGTAAATTAAGTTCAGAAATTTCATTACTTTTAAGCTTACATAAGAATGTTACATAAAGACATAGTATACATATAAATATATTTAAATTATATACAAAAATAATATATAAATCAAAATCTTTCCGAAAGCAATTACCTGTTTCCAAGTGCAGTAAATTGTAATATTTTTGAAGTAAATTTTAACTGTGCAAATTTTTTATACTCACAAAAACTAGTAGAACCTTTAAGAATGCGTTATAATTTAAATACCAAAAAAATTCAAGTTATGCTTATGTCAGCCTAGCGACTTCATGCAATTGAACTTACGATTTGCATAACTCTTAAAAATATTTACCAAAAAATTTAAATAATCTTTGCTACACTAAAAACCCCCATTTCGTTTAATTTCTCGCTAATACAACTCTGCGCTGTATGCACGAATCAACAGCGTCTTCAAATATAAAATTTTTATTGTAATTAATATTCCACGAGAGTCTTATTGCAATTGTAGATGTGTGTGTGCATACAATTTGAGATGGTCGAATGTAAACGCAAAGATTTCAACTCAATAATAACTGAATAGCTTAAGCGAATTGTACCGTTTTTCTTCTACCTACCTATGTATGTATGTCTACTTACACTATGCACTCAGAGCTTCTTACATAAAATAACAAATTATTTTTAAAATGATATTCTGCTTAATTCGGAATTATGCGCCAAACACCCCAGTAAAGCGGAGGGCGAATATACTGCATTTAGTGCTTCCTTTTTGTGCAATTCCAATCGCTCTCTCTTATGAAATTATCAAATTCTTCTAAACAAGCCTGCAATATTTTTGTGTGTCTGGCCTGTATTTTATAAGAAGACTGAATCTAATGCTGATTTTAGGTTGCAGCCTCAATATTTATTGTCACGCCCGGTAGTTCGCGTTCAACCTGTGGGGATAGTTCAGCTACCCAAGAAGGAAACCCTCAGCCAGTGGGACTAATAAATCATGCACTTCGCGTTTTATATTTATTTTTAATATTGTTTCCCTTTTCTTCTCCTTTTTTTTGGATATTTATATTATATGTAGTTCCCTTTCTTCTTTTATGTATTCACTTTACTCTGTAATTATATGTTTCAAGCGAAAGCCGACTTCTTTGAAGCATTTAGTGGTAAATTATTTTAGTGAAACATTTCGAACCGGAAAACAACCAGCGGGAGCATTTCGAGTTTAGTGATATATCTCGCTTCAGTATAGGCCCTGAAATTAGAAAATCTGAAAGGGAAGTCCACCACCCCCTCCAGGGGCTCTAAGGGGGTGGGAAATATGTGTCCCATTAGGGGTTTTGAGCGGGACCTTTAAGTCCCATTAGGTCTCTATATCATACTAATAAATAAATACCAAATAATAAGTTGGATGTTTCGTATCAGCTAAAATAATGTATTTTATTTATTTTGAAAAAAAAATTAAGTGAAATTATATTTAATTCAGATATTATAGCAATCAACGCTTATGATAAGAAGTGAAACAATTCTTGCGTAGTGGAATTTCACATTCTTCACATATTGCTTTAGTACGCCTTTCAACATTTTTGAGGCGCATCGTCGTCTTGTGCTTCCTTCGATTGGTAGATGAGTAGCGGGCTTTCCATAAGTCTTTTTCTTTTTGGAAATGTAACCAGACCTTCCACTGCGAATATTGGCGGCCGTTTTCTGACCTCTTTTACCAAATTACTTTAAAATCAATCAATGACATCTTTTGACGACGTAGCTCTGAATATAAAATCCATGAATTCACAACGTACATCATCAAAAGTCGATAAAAAATTTTCTTCCACCACTTATTGGATTTTCGGTTCAAATCATATAAGCCGGCAATTTGCTCTGCTCTATCGACTCCTCCCATCATTTCGCGATAAAACTGTATCATCTTAGGACATGGTGTAGGTATTATTTGGCCGCCCTTCTGCTTTTTTCCTATGGTTGTCATTTCATCATCGTGGCAGTTGCTTAGGAGGATAACTTCTTGTGTATACAGCCATTTCGGGTGCATTAGTCCAAAGCTGCTTGTATTACTGAGTCAGATCGTCCGAAATGTGAAGAAATGATGGGGGTTCGTTAAGCTTGAACCGTATTTAGTGATTGGAAATTTTTATCACGTATTGACCAAACTGTAACATTTCAAATGTCGACACATAATTATTTTCACCACTTTTTCACCAACGTTATCTTCGCTAGATTTTTCTGATAAGAAGCTTTCCTCTTCAGAGGTCTCGAAATTATCGTCACTGCCGTCTGAAAAATCGACGTCACCAAGGTCACCAGATTCGTCATACTCCATTAGCTGGGCCAATATATCCTCTTCATTTAATTTTCTCGACATATTTCAAGGTTTTTCTAAATCAAAACAGATTTAGGATTAAATATGGTAAAAATTTCGAAAGGTTAGAGAATGTCGACAAGCTCTAAACGGGACATATTTATACCAATAAATAAACCTAACGGGACACATAGATCCCATAAATAAAAATAATCGAATAAGACTTAGATACTGATAAGAAAACTTTTGCTGGGACGTATGTGTCCGAAAGGGTTAAACGATTTTGTAACATTGTTGTGCCCAGGTACGTCTGATGGTCTAGAGCACGAAAATTTCACCTCTTTTAACGATTTTTTTTTGCCTTTAAAAATTAAAAAAAACGATATCTCTACTTTTCGTGTTTATTACTACATCTATTGAGCATACAACAAAAAAATGTATTTTTAAAACAACATTTATTATTATAAAAATGACTAAGCAGAGGGGACTGTAGTAGCTGGTTGGACTAATGTCAGGCCACTTTCTATGGGCAAAGCGACCACTTTGGGTCCTTGGCACCACAAGAGCTATTCAGATTTCTTCGGAGGTCGAATAGATTTAAAGAAAATTAAAAAGGGAATGTGAGTGCAGTACAATGGACTTAATTATGTCTGAGTGCTGCTCTTGCTAGCCTGTCCCGACAAACAAAACAAAATTATAAAAATGCCGCTGAAAATGACCCTCTCGAAAAATCGGACCCGGAGAGCGTAAGTGATTTCAAGACTTCTACTCATCTGATATACAAAATTCAAGAAGATTCTTTATCAGAAAAAGTGCAGTTATGTTCGGAACTAGAACACATCGAAAAAAAATTAAAAATTGACAAAATGGCGCGCTTTTGAAAAAGTAGTTCGTAAAATCGGGTCTTTTTTCACTAGTTTTTTAAAGTAAAAAATAGGAAATAATTGAAATAATAATATTATTATAGTACGGGCGATAGCCATACATGTTCTGAATAAAATATTCAAATTTCAAGTGATTCGGTTGAATTTTTTTTTTGACAACACGATTAAAATCGTTTCGAGATAAATTACTTTAAAGTTTAAGCTGCAGGAGCGCGCGAACCGCTCTCTACCTGGTTAGTGGGCTGTAGAAGCTAGAATATTGGGAATTGCCGCATGAAAATTTCACAGTAAATTCTTAAGATACTATACTTTCGAAGTACCGAAAAACTCTTTTCACTCCAATAATGAAATGAGTCGCGCACGCCATGCATATTTTTTCAAGAACTCAAGGAACTTAGCTGTTAATTCTGCGTCTGCAATAATCACATGAGCATTTGCGTAATTGAATACTGGAGGTGGCGGCTTCCCAAAGCAGTTATTTTATTTTTCTGGATTTTGACAAGTCTGACGTCAGACACCTTTCCAATACAAAACAAACAAACAAAAGGCGGAGAAATTACATGTTCGTGAATGGTAATATTGTGATTTGTGAAATTTAAACTAAACAAACTAATGAAAACGAAGTGTCGCGTATTTTAATTGTGAAAGCACAAATGAATATAAAGCCTCGAAATACAGTTTTCTTGATTTTTTTTGTAAAACTTCTTAAATTTGGTTGCTGTTGTAGCAGCGTAAACATTCCCCATACATATACGGAGAATGCTGCTGAAGTGACGGTCCTTGGCCGGATATAAATCCGAGTTGCTCCAGTTATGTAGAATCGACAGTTGTGGGAACGCCTTGTATTTGCAGTTTCTTTAGCTTTCGCCTACGCTTCCTCTACACAAACAAGTAATTCCCTTTCCTTTTGTTTGTGTCTATTTATGAGCTCTTACGTCACAGCGAATTCGGTAGGCCAAACCTAGTATTCTATCATCATTGCGTATATCTCAATATCTCTTTGTCGTAGTCTCTATAGAAGTATATTACATTGTCGACATCGTTGTAGTCAGTCTCCCAAAGAAAACCTTTGTAATAATTTGAAAAAAAACCGAATCATTTTCGAAGAAATTTTTAAGTGGCACTATTAGTTGGTCGAATATTTTGAAATTCTATTTTCCATAAAGATTTCCTGGTGATTTGAATTGCAAATATTTATTACCTTCTGGATCATCGAGGAAGCTAATTTTGGCGAAAATTCTTTTTAGGTATGTGAAAAGGCACAACAAATGATTGGGCAATTAAGTGAATCACTGAGTCAAACTGAAGTTATTTATGGTGGGTGAAATAGGACTTTAGAGTTTTTGCAACAAATAGGATGTATTAGTTTGGGGAAAAAGTAATTCATTACTTTTACTCTTTATGTTGCGCAAATGGCTTCGAATTGTTTTATGGTCGATCTTTAGCTACAGGGCGATGCTACGACTTCTAACATGCCGGTTAACTTCGACTATTTCCGCGATCTCATAAAAAATTTATGAACGGAGTCGATGAAACCAGAATTGCACGCAATTAACTGTTAAGTAACGGCAACACCAATTCACAATTTCAGCGGCCTGGCTTGCATTTTCGCCTTTATCAAAGAAAATTTGAAAATTTATTTATGATGGTAGTGTCTAATTAACTGATTTAATTAGCAAAAAATATTTTTTTTTTATTTCAAAGATTTTTTCTTTTAATTTTTGTAAATTTTTATCACTTAAAATATTTTTAACATTTTGTTTTTATAATTTTTTTACTGTTTGTTTCATATTTTAATATATTTTGCTTTTGAATTTTATTTGTTTTCAGTTTCTTAATTTTTATAACTTTTTATGATTTTCATTTTTTTTAATTTTATTTATTTTAATTATCTTCTCTATAAATTTTTATCTTTGTTTTGATATTATTTATGTTTGGTTTTTTACTTTTTATAATTGTTTGTAAATTTTTTACAATGTTTTAAAATCTTTTTCTTTTTGGCTATTTATTTCTTATAAATTTTTGAAATTTTTTGCAATTTATTTAAATTGTATTTCTCTTAATTTTTGTAAATTTTTATACATACATTTTTTTAAACATTTTGTTTATTTTGAAGTTTTTATAATTTTTTACTGTTTGTTTCACATTTTACTTATTTTTAGTTTCTTAATTTTTATAACTTTTTAATATTTTGTTTATTTTTAGTATCTTTTTTTAATTTTATTTATGTTTAGTTTCTTAATTTTGATAAATTTTAATAATTTTTCAAAATTTTTTATCGATGTTCAATTTTTGTAAATTTGTATTACTTTTTTTGAAATTTTATTTATTCCTGGTTTTTTTTATAAATTTTTGTAATTTTTATAACTTTTTCTTTTTAATTATTGTACTTAATTTTAATATATTTTGCTTTTGAATTTTTTTTTCAGTTTCTTCATTTTTATGATTTTCAATTCTTTTTATTTTATTTATTTTTATTATCTTTTTTATAAATTTTTGTAATTTTTCAAAATTTTTTATTGATGTCCAATTTTTGTAAATTTTAATCTCTCAAAATTTTTTTATTTTTTTTTTTTTATTTATATTTCTAGTTGCTTTTTTATACATTTTTTACAGTTCTCGTAAATTTTTCCTCTTAGTTTTTTTTTCGAACTCCATTTATTCCATACAATCTGTCATAACAATAACAAGAAGTACTATTTTTACCTACAATTTAAATAAGAATAGTTTTTAGTTACTTAATTTTTATATATTATTCTTTTAAATTTTTTCTTCAGTTCCTTAATTTTTATAACTGTCTATCCTTTTCATTTTGTTTTTCTTGTAATTTTGTTTGTTTCTTATTTTAATATTATTTATGTTAAATTTTTTAATTTTTTGTAAATTTTTTACAATGTTTTAAAATCTTTTTCTTATAAATTTTTGAAATTTTTTACAATTTTTTTTTTTTGATTTTGAATTTTTAATTACTTAATTTTTATAAATTTTTGTATTTTTTTACAATTTTTATTTTATCGATTTTTAGTTTTTCAAATTTGTATCGGTTTTACAATTTTTTTTAATAATTTATTTATTTCTAGTTTAAAAAATATACATTTTTTTATTTCATACATTTTTTCTGCAGATTTAATCTGAGCGATCTTCACGCTCATTTCATTTTCAGATTTGGTAAACTACATATTGGTTGGTTGAACGTCCCTTTAAGCTTATTTTCATCCCTTGAACGTCTCTTTTAGCTTATTTTCGTTAGTCTGGTAAAAAATGTTGCACACAGCTGATTCGTGACAATTTTTCGCACTACATTTTTTCGTTTTTTTTTTATTATTTATAGAGGATGCATGCAATATAAAATTAACTTAATTAGCACACTGGCTACTAGGGCCTTCAGCGCTTTCTTTTTTTGGCTTTTTCTTCTTTTGCTCTACCACTGAAAAATGTGATATAAATAATAAACACTTGAAATAAATTCTGCCTACACAGTAGAAAAATTAAAAATTGGACAAACATCCGACCACTACCATGAAAGTTGTTTGGTTTTAAATATGCAATTCTTGTGAAAAAACACACAGGCGGTGTAACTGAGTACGCAGCGCCGTGTGAAGACACTTTTCACTTACTTCGTGCACCAGTAGCGCCATAAACTTCCTTTAAACTTAAAATTCTCAAAACAAGCAAAATTGCCAAAAAGATTGAAAATATAACAAAATATTATTTCCCCTTTTCAAATAAAAGCAAAAAAAACAAAACAAAAGAATGTCCCAAAACACAAGTTAACATTATTTCTACTACTAATTACTATTATATACTACGACTACTATTTATTATTATTGTACTATTTTTGTGGATGCAACACAATGTTGGAATGCATTTTATTGCAATTAAGTGTAAGCGAACTTTTAATTAAAATAAATAAACCATAAAAAATCTATATATAAAAAAATTAAAGCAAAGCAAAAATGCAGCAGCAACTGTAAAACGAAAACCAAATTGGAAATAAAATATTCAACATACATATACATATACAAATGTCTAAACTTTAAAAGCAAAGAAAACAACAAAACAAAAAAAAAAAAAACAAAAACAAAAAACCAAAACGAGAGCTAAATAAAAATCAACAAGCATTACTATTATATAGAACATATATATGTGTGTGTGAAGCAGACGCCACGCAAAAATGTTTGTTAAACGGACACAAAAATGCAGAAATAAGAAATCACAAAAAAAAACATTTTCACTGTGCAAGTCTTAAAGTTAAACCTTAATTTTTAATACACAAATATATATATTGTATACATACTAACATACATATATAATATACTTATACATATGAATGAAATATAATATTAAAAACAAAAAAAAAAAGAACAAAAAAAAAATATATATATCTTTACTATTCGTAATTCGAGCGGTTATGTAAATTTATGAATTCAATTTAAACTCAAGTGACAGCAGCTATAAATATACATAAATACATACATACATACATCCATATATGCATACTCGTTTATGCGTAGTTATTATAATGCAAATATTTATACACAAAAAACAAAATGCAAAAAACAAACATTTGAAAAAAAAATGTTCCCATCTCGTTGGCATTTCTTGTATAGCCTTTTGCGCTCTACATACATACACATACACAAGCAGAAACACACAAATGCAGACACACATACATGCAGTCACACCTACATGCAGTCACACATACATACATCGCACACAGTACTCGCAGTCGCCATATTCGCATGTGCCACACCAACACACCAACAACCGCATGCACGCCAAAATCTTCAACTCAACGGTGTTAAAATTAAGCAACTCAATTGAAATTCTATCTCAAATCTAAACTAAACCAAAAACAAAACTAGTTTCGCATTTTTAAACTCTTTCACACTTCCTCTACTACGAATAGAATATTACCAATAACTAAGTCTCCTGCAAATATTAAAAGGAAAGTGTAAAATTTATTCACCTCAAGTAATAATATTCGTAATCAAAGAAAATAGCTTCAAATATGCAGATTAAAGTTACAACTACAACATAAGTATACAATTTGTAGTTAATAATAAATATGTATGTATATGAAATTACTGCAAATGGCAAGTGGCTGCGAATTCCAAAGCTTTTTTGGATTCTTCAGTTTATTTAAATATTTTAACTTAATTTTTTTCTGTTTTTCAAATACGCACAGCATTCGAATATAGCAAAGATGTGTATGTGCAAGTGCGGCAGCGTGTTATGTTACCGAGCTTCAAGATCGAAATGTACGTAAGGGGGTATGTTGTTGTTGAAGTGGTTGAATATTTCCACTGAAATACTCCCAATTAGTGACCAGCACCGTTTTACTATACTACCACTGTCTTGTGTGATGATGTCTTTTTTTTTTGTTTGTTTCCAAGTCAGATCCATTTAGTGAGGTCCCAGTATAACAGCAAATCCTTTATCTCGATGTCCGAGATCTCCTTCATTTGCTGTAGGAAAGGCTTACAGAAGGAGCGGAGTCGTGCCCTAGCTAGCCCCGGACATTCATAAAAAGTGGAAAAGACTTTTCTTCGTCCCTTCCGCTTGACAGCTTCTGTAGATGGGATTGAAGGGGAGGTTGAGTCTGGCTGCATGCTCCCCTACTTTCCAATGACCTGTAAGAGTTGCAGTGATGCGTGAGATGTTTGGCCGAGAACATCCTAACAGGTGATTCGTCCTTTGGATTTTGTACGACATCCATGTGATTTTTGTTGTAATACATGTAGTTAGTTGCTTCCATCTTCTTTCGGCTAAAGCAAGCTGGTATAAAGCAATGGATGCTTTTAATGTGTTGAGTGGGGTGGAGACTGCCACCGCCTCTGCTAAGTCTAGTGTCGAACCTTTTCTTGCTAGCTCATCCGCTATCTCATTACCCCGTGTGTTCCTTTGACCGGGAACCCATATCAGAGTGATTTCAAGCCAATGACTAAGCAATTCCAGCTCCTCTCACCACTATAAGACCAGTTTGGATGAAATGGAGTTGGAGTCTAAGGCAGTTGCTTGACTGTCTGAGAAGATAGCTACTCTTGCACCAACTTCCTTATAGAGTTTTAGTAATTTGCACGCTTCTCTGATCGCTAAAAGTTCTGCCTAGAACACGATGGCATAGTCAGGGAGACGAATTGACTGAGATGGGTTGATTGGCTCCGAATGGAAGCCAGCTCCCACACCACAGTTCATCTTAGAACCATCGGTATAGATTTCGATATTGTATCTTCCAATCACCTTCCCTTTGCTCCATTCGGCTCTCGGTGGAAAACGTACCGTGAAGTCTTTCTTGAAGTTTAAGTCGGGGACTGTGTAGTCTGATCTGCTTTTGAGCAGCGAGGGTCCCTGTAGGAGGATCTTACTGTGACCATACGGCCTTGTTGTCCAGCTTCCTATTTCTCTGAGTCTCACTACGCTGCAAGTAGCTATTGTTTTTATATGTAAGTCTAATGATAATAGAAGAGTTAGTACATTGAGCTCTTCAGTAGGACTGGTGCTAAGCGCTCCTGTGGTTAAGATACATTCTGTTCTTTGTATCTTGTTCAGCTTGGTTTCGTTGTACTTCTTTTCTGTTGCTGGCCACCAAACTAGTGCCGCATATGTTAGTACTGGCCTTACAATGACTGTGTAGGACCAATTGGATAGTTTTGGTTGGATACCCCATTTTTTACCCAACATTCTCTGACACGTGTAAAGTGCTATATTCGCTTTCTTTACCCTGTACTCTACGTTGGACTTCCAGCTGAGTTTGGGATCTAAGGTGACACCTAAGTAAATATTTTTCCTGCTGGGTTAGCATAAGACTAACGCCGTTTAATTTTGGGAGATTAAAGTTCAGTATCTTGCATCTCCATCCCACCCTAAACCCTAACACCGCTCTTTTTTTGAACTTAACTTGTCGAAATAGCAGGCTCCCTGCGCCTACCGTTAGATGAGTTAGACGATGACAATCGGTGATTACACCGCACTGGCAGGGCCTAGTAAACTGCTGCAACAACAACAACTACGCGCGAAATAATTGGATCACTTGACATATGCAGAACCGCGCTCTCTCTCTATTAGCTTCACAAGCTATGGTCCACAGCTTCATCAACAATTCTCCTCCAATTCAGTCTCTGTCTTGCCTCATTTCTCCAATTACGGGCATTCATCGCTTTTAAGTCTGCTTCTACGTCATCAAGCCATCTCTTTCTTGGTCAGTCTCTCTTTCTTCCGCCAATTGGACGCAAAGTAAACACCCTTTTTTGGATTCTTTCGTTGGGCATTCTTATAATGTGGCCCATCCATCTAATCCGCAGCTGCAGAATCGTTTGGATGACTATTAATTTTTTTTTTACCTGAAAAGCAAGTTTTATAAGCACTCTGGGAGTACTCCGAAAGAGCTATAATAAAATTTGTTGCATTTTCATGCTCAGAAATCAAGCTAAATATCGAACATCAAATTTTAAGTACTCCGAATTATTCCGAAAATACTCCGAATTATTCCGAAAATTTTAAAATTAGTCCTAAATGATGTGCTCTTAAATGCATATGCTTTTACAATTAGTTTAACGAGTAAAACTCATACAAATACATTTTAGTGTTGGTTTCTTGAAGAATTAAGTTGGTCAAGGCTTTGGATTTTGAGGTACAAGTAGCTGTATTTTAAATTTGGAGGACTGACTAGTCATATATATATACAATATTATATATACATATGTACATATGTATATGAAATACTGCAAGTATTAGTTGCAAGTGTTGTTTAAAATCGTAAAAAACTTATTACATGTCTAAGGACTTACTAAACACATTCGCGTAATAAATATATACGTAGCTTATTTTTGCATATTTCCACTTAAAATTATTCGCAAATGCTAGCCCAACCTAAAAAGAAAATGTATAATTCACAACCGTGCACTTAAATGGCAATGGACATCTTTTTTTATGGTGAAAATGGAAATTTTTTAAGTAGATGCTTACATACATACCACTAATGAGGTCAGAACAGCTAGCACATATCTCCAATTACTTGCGCCCCACACAAGAATGCGCGATGTCTAGCCACACTGTATAAAATACAGGTATGTGTAAAAATATTTTAATACCAAATGATTATAAAACATTTAACCTTTTTAAATTTGGTCTACTAAAATGACTTGTAAAAACAATTGAATTACGTAATAAATTAAAAACCAAATAAATAAATGAAAAAATATATAAATCCACTTAAATGAGAAACCTAAATTTCCTTTAACACTTTTCTACTTTTTAAAAACATATATATGTATGTAATTAAGTATCGAATTTTATTAAAAACCTATTTATTTATAAAATTATTAACATATTTTAAAAACATTGTATAGTATGAAACAAAAAAGAAACTAACAGAATAACTAACGAGGTCAATGTAAACACTGACTTAATCGAAGACATTAAAATTTTATAGTTTGAAAAGTAAATAAAATAAATGAAAAAAGAAAAAAGAAATGAAGAGAGTATAAATGTAGCTAGGTGAATATTTTATAAACAAAATGGAGATACACATACATACATGCATACAATAAGGCAAGAACAAGAACACTGAAAGAAATAAATTAATTTAGTAAGTAATAGAATAGCAAATAAGACGAAAGGCGACTAAAGTGAAAGCAATTGCAATGCAAAGCGGAGCAAAACTCAGCATTAATTAAGCCCCACAAGACATATATACAGAGGTAATACATAAATAGCCGTACATATGTATATACAGCTGCGGTACAAAAAATAGTAGTAGATTTTTTTCTTGTTAAATATTTTAGTGCCCCGACAGATGGAAATAAATGATGAAAAAGTAAGGTTTCTTTCTTATGGTGGCGACGGAGCATGGTTAAGTCCACAATCCGGAAACTATACAGGCTACAAAGAAGTGTATGTTTATGCATCACGGGTGCCATGAGTACAACCTCAGGTGATGCCCTAAATGCTATGCTTGATTTGTTCCCCCTGGAACTTAAGATACAACAGAAAGCAATAAAAGCAATGTGTAGACTCCATAAATATGGTTTCTGGCACGAAGACGAACTTCGGGACACAGAGAAGTCTTTAGGTTGATATCTGAGCAGTATCCTCTGTTTTTGGCACCTAAAGACGACCTGATACCTACAGTTTCATTTGGAAGGCAATTTGATGTCAGATTTCCATTGCGTGATGAATGGTGCAATCCAGAATACATGCAAGGGGGTTTGACGGATATTTTCTTTACCCATGAGTCCAAGAATGAAATAGGGTCTGAATCCGGATGGTACTTAAACTATAGTAATAAGTATCACTATGCTATGGGGGAAATGGCAACTGTTTTCCAAACAGAAGTTTTTGCCATCCTGAAAGTAGCCGAATGGATAACCGAGAGGAGATAGAGCGGGAAACAGATTGGAGTTTTCAGTGAAAGTCAGGCTGCACTGAAGGCCCTGGAGAACGCGAAGCAAACCTCAAAGATTGTTCAGGAATGTAAGAAGAAGCTTAACTCTGTCGCAAGACAAAACAGGCTTGAACTTATATGGGTTGCGCGACACTCTGGTGTTCAAGGAAACGAAATCGCCGACGAATTGGCCAACCGTGGATTAGCGGTGCCCCCACAGGGGCCAGAGCCAATAATCGGAATCAGTTCCGCAGGAATCACGATTTGGGTCAGCGATTATGTAGGCAATCTGCATAAAGAATGATGGTCCGGTCTAGAACGCTGCAGAACTGCAAAGTGTTTTGAGACAAGTCCGAACAAAAAATTGTCAAACTTTCTACTAAAACTTAGAAGGAAAGACGTTCGGTTGATAGTCGGTATCATTACACGACACAACCCATGGGGTCAGCATATGACCACCATTGGAATCATTGAGGCTGAAAGTAGACATCATGTAGGATGTCAATGCCTTTGGCGAATCTAAGCAGAGCTAGGAGATCCGCTTTTGAGACGTCCTCCAGACCTTCAAACAGTAGGACTCCCAGGCATTTTAAACGCGTTTTTGATAATGCCGGACAAACGCACAGAAGGTGTTCTAAAGTTTCCTCAACATCCTAACTGCATTTCCTATTTTGTACGCATATGCAGCCAATAGATTATGGCCTGTCAGCATCCCTATGATAGTTCTGCACTCCTTTCGCGAGAGCATAAGTAGCAGTTGAGTCAGTTTTTTGTCGTTAGTTCTGCATATAACTGTTGGCGTCTTGCATGCGGTCAAATTAGTCCACTTAGCTTCCACTCGCTTTTTCATGTAGTCGTCCATTTCGTTGTATGTTGTATGTCGTTCTCTTGTTCAAATAGTAGTCTAACAGCACTCTTTGCTATCTCATCTACTATTTCGTTCCCCATAATGCCTTTGTGACCAGGTACCCAGTAGATATGCAGCCTACTGTTTGCGGCTAGCCTTTCTATGGCCTCCCTGCTCCGTTGAACATTTTTAGACTAAATACAATATGAGCTTATTGCTTTTATTGCTGCGCAACTGTCCACGTGTATATTAATTATTGAGTTATTTCTTGTTTTTGTATAGGCTAGCTCCGCGACTTCCCCCACTTCCGCTTGGAAAACACTGCTCTGGTCTGGCAGCTTGATAGGCTGCCTAATCCCTAGTTTTGAGCAGTAAATACCCGCTCCCACTCCGTCTAAAGATTTAGAGCCGTCTGTGTAGATGTGAAAAGTCTTATGGCCAGGCTTCATGCCTTTGTGCCATCCCTCAATTGTAGTACTAAAACTTCTCTCCCAATTAAGGTACGAAGTCATGTAGTCTGTGCAACCTAAACTCCTCTTCTCTATTGAGCTGTGTCCGAAAATTCTACAGGTGAATACTCCAGCATCCACTAACCTCCCCACGGATTTCGCTGCCAGATATTCCGCCAAAAGGTCAATAACTGGCATGCTGAGTATCATTTCCAGCGCCATCGTTGGAGTGGTTTTTATCGCTCCTGTTATGCACGGAACAGCGAGTCGCTGAATCCTTTCCAGTGGCATTAAGTGTGCCAGTTTTCTTGTCGCAGTCCACCATACTAAGGCCCCATACAACAATATCTGTCTAACTACTGCCGTGTAGCACCAATGCATCAGAGAGGGTGATAGATCATCAAAGTAAACATAGAAAAATGATTCATTGTAAAATTAATATGTCTTACGAACTTTTGCATATCCCTCTTAATTCCAGTTCTCCCTGATGGGACATAGGGTCTCTACAAAACGCGGCCTCCAACGGTCACGATCCTTCGCGATGACTTTGACTTATCTGAAAGATTTCGCTCCAGCCTTAGGCTATTTTTCGAGAGTTCTCTTCCAAGTGCACCTAGGGCGTCCTTTTTGCGCCCCACTACCTTGCGGGTTCCAATCGAGTGCTTGCCTGCATAGTTTTGTGGGATCCTTGCGGAGAGTATGGCCAATCCAATTCCACTTCCTCCACTTTATTTCAGTCTATATGGGTAACAGCCTACAATTTGCCCAAAGCTCTCTGTTATTGACTGTTGTTCTGGGCCACCGAATCCGCAGTAAAAGTCGTCAGCATTTGTTGATAAGAACTTGCAGGTTATTTGCGAGCAAGTCTGTCATGTCAGGTCTTACATACATACAGGACCGATTTTACATTTGAGTGAAAAATACGCAGTTTTGTATGTGTGAAAATCGATGTGGGTTAGGTTAGATTATACTGGCTGGTCGAAATCACGCAGATACCATTTTGGTCCATAGCGATACCAGATCAGAGTCCTATTTAGCGAAAATATGCATCACTCAAGGTGCACTCATTTTAGGAGTCGCTGGAGCGCCAGTTCAGGGATAGACTCTAGCCTTTCAAAGCTGAGAGCGCCTAGATAGCATAGTCTAGATTTCGATGTAGAATTTCATACTGTGTTCACTAGACAGGGCTAGTTTACTGGGCCGGCAACCCTTGGTCGGGAAAAACCCGAGTCATTCCGGTAACGGCTGTCATACTGTATCTTATTCTGCTGAGCAAACGCGCAACGAGCTTTTGCGATTCTGCTTTGTATGTCGTCTGCTGCACCTTCGTCTGTAGAAGTTACACTTCCCAGGTCGGTGAAGTTGTTGACATTTTGAATGCTGGAATTCATAAGGTTAAGGCTACTGCTAGGATCCGCGACATTTACTATAATACGACAGTTCACGAAATAAGTTTGTTACCCTCTTTTTAATACAATCGATGATTTTGCTGGACTTGTTGTAGTTTTGGATGGCTTGGAAACAGGGCAAACCGTCGGAGCAAATTATGTGTTTACCCTTGCTTTCGGCGCAATATTGAACCAGTCGAAAACCTTTCGTTTAATCGTTTAATGGTGGTCTTAGAAGGCGCACTTTTCATATTATTTAATTTTTTATACGCACGTTGGGTTTTCACAATTGACTTCTTTTGTTGAATGTAAATTTCAATAATTTGGGAGCGCTCACGTGGCGTGTACTGTTCCATGGTAAAAATCGGCTTGGAGTGACGCTTCCAACGCGGTATGTCATTAAGCGATCTGACGTCTCTGTCAAAAGATACAGGGTTGCCAGATGGGTCCGTCGAATATTAGCAACCCTGTAGTTTTCCCCTAACATATTTACAGTGCTGTTGGGAGGAATATTTGGGATCGAATATAATACCAAGAAACTTAAGATTATCTGTACTTACAATAGTTACACCACTAAGGGTGAGAGAAGAAGGAGGACACTCCCGTTTTTTACATATATGAAGTATTTTTAGGTTTTACTAGGACAAATTGAAGGGCTTGAGAATAGAGACCAAGTGGATAAAAGGCATAGGAGTTGAAAAATTATCAACCAGATGATGTGAAATTATATTTTGACACAAATTTTTAAATTTTTCACACAAATAAATATTTTATAAAAACTTTTTGCCAACTCACTCCTACTCCGCACTACTTTTATTTTGACGGACTCATTAGCTAATACACTTCAAAATAAATGAAATTACAACACCAAGTGCTAATGTAACAGTATCTTGAGGCGAGTAATGCACGTAGCAGACAACGCAAAAAAAAGCATAAAAATACTAAACTATTTGCAATACTAGCATTACTATTATTTGGGCCGCAGCTGTATGTAGGTACATGAAAAGATGTTCGATCTTCGAAAAGTGGCAGATGCAAAGCAAATATGATTATATGAATACCCACTACTAAATAGGCAAACTTAAAAGGTAAAAGCAACAATAATAACAATAAATTTCTAAAAGTAAAAGGCAAGCAGTCATCAAAGCAAGCAAAACAAATTAATAAACGAGCATTGCAGTCACATCACCAACAACAACTCCATGAAATATATTTGGCTAACCAACTCAATTGTTGTTTTTTTTTTCTATTGAACTTTATTATTCTTATACAAATAACTGAAATTTTGAAGTATGTAATCACATTTTTCAACTCGTTATACTTTTTGCTGTTGTGATTAAGATTAAAAGCTTACATATAAAATACTCCTCCATACAGTTGCTTATACAGAGGATGCTGCTCTTCCCCAGGCGCCTAAATTCGTTGATTGATTTTAAGTGAAGGCGCCGAGGAATAACGAAAAGTGGATAGACAAATATGTGATGTGCTGTAAGAAGTTACAAGCTATCAAAATTCATTTTTTCATTGAAAAAAAAGGCCGATTTTCATAGAGTTCGCTGAGGCAAAACGAAAATCTGTAGAAAGTCGAGAAGAGCCAATTATACAAGAAATTTGCACAGAATTAACTTAAAATTAGGTATAAAAAATATATTATACGCAGTCTTTTTTTATGGATTTGGCACTGTAAAAGAATGGCACCATGGCAAGCAATTCACGATCAACATAAGCCATGGTAACCAAAGGCTTCCCATCGCACTTGAGAAAAACACAAAGACGACTTTTCTTCTTGCTTTCTGCTCGCGCACACAAATTTATAGGAAACACTCACTTGCAAAAAATTCATGTGCAAGCAACGTAGAAAAGAACCCACATTTACATATGGCACCTTCAGATAGGCAGGCGGCTTCTATATAGCCCTTCTTATAACTAAAGGGTTTTCCAATAACAGGTGTTATTTTGAATAGCCGCTTATTTCGGTAGATGTCACTTTTTCAGCTGTCATTTTTTGATATTTGCCAAGTCGAAACTACGCCATTAATAAAAATCGAACGAACAACGAATTGAAATGATTAAAATTCACTATAAAAATGGTGAAAATTTGGCAGAGACGTTTCGTAACATACAACTCGAACATTTTTGGGTCGTCGTGAAGAATAAACCCGTGCACGTCGCTCAAGAACAGCCGAAAATATTTCTGTTATAGCCGAAAATGTTGAAGAAAACCCAGGTTTATCCATTCCTCGTCGTCTTTCTTTGGAATTCGGCATCCCACAAACGTCATTACACCGTATTTTGCATAAAGATTTGGGTCTTAAGGCTTATAAAGTCCAGTTAACACAAGAATTCAAGCCGGTCGATCATCAACAACGTCGTGTCTTTACTGATTGGTTCGTTGAAATGCATGAAAATAATCCGGAATTCCATCACCGAAAAATTATCTTGAGTGATGAGGCCCATTTCCATCTGGGTGGCTTCGTCAACAAGCAAAATTGTCGGATCTGAGGCTCAGAAAATCCAAGAGTTATTGTTGAAAAGCCTCTCTATCCTCAACGTGTGACTGTTTGGTGCGGTTTATGGTCCGGCAGAGTCATTGGACTTTACTTTTTCGAAAATGAAGCTGGAGCAACAGTTACGGTGAATGGATTGCGCTATCGAGAGATGATTAACGATTTTGAATGGACGGTATTGGATGGTCTTGATCTGGACAACGATTATTTTCAACAAGAAGGCTCTCCGTGCCACACAAGCAACAAAACCATTGATTTTTTACGGAAAAAGGACTCCAATAACACCTCTTATTGGAAAACCCTTTATAATCACCTAAACAATGGTAAACGACTGTGTTGCTCGATGGCGGGCGAGATGCTGAGAAGCAATTTGAAGGCGACGTTTTTTGCTTTTGTTTTCGTTGAGCTCGTGAGGCACCCAGGCTATCAGGCTCCCAATTTTCCGGTGAATCCCTTTGAATGAAGGTGATTGAAAATCGTTTTATGATCGCAGCTCATTTTCTTCGTCAATTCAAGACTGGCTTGGTGGCCTGTCTCCTTCAAATATGATGCGTGACGTTCTTCATCGAATTCAGAAGGCCTTTCGCTGCGGGATTTTTGAATTTTGGAAACCATTTTCGTGCTGTAGACTCACCTATGGCACCTTCTTTATACACGTCGCAAATGTCCCGGACTGCTTCGACCCCCCAAACCATAATAAGAGGGGCTCTTGCGCAAATCTTTCCAAAAAAACCATCGGGTTCATCAAGATTCCATTTTTTTTCATCCGAGAATATAACCTTTTTAAAAAATATATTAGTATGAAATTGGGCAACATTAAAAATATTCCAATTCTACAAATTGAAGTCGCGCCAGCTTGTGCCGGGGCGAAAGATAGGATTATTCTCTTATTTTTGATCATTTTAAATGATTGCACCCCTGTAAGGTGTGCCAAACTGTTGTTTTTGAAACCGTATTTTGAACGACAGCGGCCAAGTTGGCGCAAGATTTAGTCGAGTTAGAAACTTTTCTTATGATTGCTCGCTGTTCTCGACTGGATAGTGATAATTTTCTTCCAACGGGCTTCAAAATGTTGTAGTTCTCAGGAGTCCCAAAAAATTTCGGATAACACAACGACTTCTGCCTGTTTTTTTTGCAATTAATTTGATTGACAAGCCTGAATCCTTGTAGCCCAAAATTTTTCCACGCTCCTCTTGTGATAATATTGAACCCCTCGGCATTTTAGGTTAAATTGAATAAAATTATAATTTAAGACATCCAAAACAACAATTAGCACCTTCTATCTCTTCAGAAGCTTATTTGCGACTAGTGTCTTATCATTATGAAACGCCGATAAGACTAGCAAAAGTGCAGCTTCTTGGAAAAAGTTAAGGGTTCTACAAAATAGAGTGAACTCTCGCACCTGAAGCAATTAATGGAAGTCTTAAGACTATAACTGTTGAAATGACGCCAAATAAAAGCTTATCCTCAAAGTAAAAGCGAGCTTATATTAGTTCAAAAATGGTACACCAAAGGTGTCTTATGATTATGAAACGCACCTTAGTATTCGCCAGCTTTCCTGCTTCGTACAGGCTTTACACATGCCACTCCTGCAGATCAAACGTTGCTTACAGCCACCCAATATGAGTACAGTCGCTGTTGACTGTTGGCCCGCTAGAGGCGTTTCATTTCTCTCCCACCACCCATATCTGGGTAGCATTCCGCTATCCGCCAGCTGTAGAGGCGTCTTCTTCTCTCTCCCGAGAGAAAGAACGGTAAAAATACACAAAAACCAATTCAGCGAAAACATTGCCGGTGCAAACAGGAACCGTTGAGAGTTAAAAGCGTACACTTTGAGTAGAGTGAGCAAACGGTCCCTTGCGGTTAGGCATCCTATCGGTCATGCGATAATTGGAAAACTGAGCGTCATATAGAAGGGAATTATTTGCAATTTTCGTTTTGTCTCCTCAAGCTCTCATGGAAACCACCGTCAAATTGGATCATGTCGGGAACAAAAACAAAAACATTTTCGTCTTTTGGAAATGTGCAAAACGCTAAAGCAGCATTTTTATTGATAAATTATCCACAATTTGTTGTATTATACATATAAACATATTTAAACAACTACTAAACTTTAATAAATATTTAGTAAATTTATAGCATTTTTAAGATTTACAGCAGCATGAGCAATAAAAAAAAAACAAAAACAAATACGCAAAAGTTCACCAAAATCCAAGCGCATGCACGAAATAACGAAATTTTTAATCAAAATGAAAGCAAGTGCAACTGAAAAATATATAAAATTATTGCAAACTAAGAATTATACAACCTAAGATATACATACATACGAATACTATAAATTGAAAAGGAAAACCAAATAGCTAAAGCTTAGTAACATAAAGCAAAAATAAAACAACAGGAGAAAACTTAAGCAAATACAACAACAATAAAATAGAATATGTAAGTCACAGATACTCGAATGTTTACGTTGTGAAATGGTTTCAAGCGCGTTAGTTCTATTTTCGAAAGGCATTTATTTTTATGCAAAAACGTGTATGCGAGTGTATAAGTGCATACAGACATGCAAGTATGCATTAGTTAAACATTTTTTCCAAAATATTACAAATTAATAATAAATTACAAATACATCAAAAAAAGCAAAAAAAAAAACAATTTAAGTAATGCAAAGGGCAGTCGAAGCAAAATGCAACAAAAAGCTAATAAACTCGTGGTAATCAATTAAGAAACGCAATATACATAGACACAAGCAAACTCAACAACAACAAAACAGCAATACAGATAAAACGAGAAAAATAATTAAAACTAAAACTCTTTGCAAAACTAAGTAAATAATTAGCAAAAAATGCTTGCACTGTGCAAGAGAAGCGTACATACATGCATACATACATGCACACAGAATTAAGCATTAGTAAATGTGCGTTGAGCCTGCATTGCAGTTGCAACTACAAAACTACAAACAAAAACCGCTCTCAAAATTCTCTCAAACTCAACAATAAAGTTGTGAGAGTCCATACATATACTTGCATACACTACATACATGTACTCGTATATGTATGCATAATATATATTGATGTATGTATGCACATTTTCTGTAGCATGCGAAAGCATACAAAAACAACGTACTTAAATAAGCAAACAAAATATTAAAATAATTAAATAATAAAATAAGTAATTTTTCCACAATTTGTTACGCTTTCCCTCAAACTGCATAAATCGAAATAAATTTACTAAAAATTATAAAATGTATGAACATGGGGATGTGTGTTGTTGATTTCCTGGATTATAAAGGGTGGTTAAGTTTCAAGGGCCGGTGTTGATTTTGCATAAAATTCAATTTTTTTGAGAAATTATGATGATTCAAATTTTCGATAACGCTGAGGCATGATTGAGGTTCTATGCCGTTATATATATAATATTATATTATATATTATATAGGTATATAATTGGCACTCACATCCTTTTTAGGTGTTTGGCCGAGCTCCTCCTCCTATTTGTGGTGAGCGTCTTGATGTTGTTCCACAAATGGAGGGACCTACAACTTCAAGCCGACTCCGAACGGCAGATATTTTTTTTGAGGATCTTTTTCATGGCAGATGGAGGTTGCCATTTCGGAGGTTTGCCATTGCCTGCCGAGGGGCGACCGCTATTAGAAAAAGGTTTTTTCTTAATTTTGGTGTTTCACCGAGACTCGAACCAACGTTCCTCTCTGTGAATTCCGAATGGCAGTCACGCACCAACCCATTCGGCTACGGCGGCCGCTAATGTGCCGTTAATGCGCGGAATTATCTCATCCTTTAGCTCTTGAATTGTTGTTGGATTATCGACGTACACCTTTTCTTTGAAATAACCCCAAAGAAAGCAGTCCAACGGTGTCAAATCACATGATCTTGGCGGCCAATTGACATCGCCGCGACGTGGGATTATTCGGCCATCAATTTTTCGCGCAAAAGAGCCATTGTTTCGTTAGCTGTGTGGCAAGTGGCACCGCCCTGTTGAAAACCACATATCGTCCACATCCATGTCTTCCAATTCGGGCCATAAAAAGTTCGTTATCATCTCACAATAGCGAACACTATTCACAGTAACTGCCTGACCGGCCTCATTTTGGAAAAAATACGGCCCAATGATGCCGCCGGCCCATAAACCGCACCAAACAGTCACTCTTTGTGGGTACATTGGTTTTTCGGCAATCACTCTTGGATTATCATTCACCCAAATGGGGAAATTCTGCTTATTGACGAATCCACTGAGGTGAAAATGTGCCTCATCACTGAAGGTGAAGTACGCGATATGCATTTTGATTTGAACGCCCGTTTTCATAATAAGGGTATGTTCAACAATGCATTATAAAGCGCAACATACCATTTCAGAGTGAGCAGTGCGTTCAAAAATGTAAATATGGCAGTACTGCAAATGCAACGCGTTCTTAAACATCGTTTTTGTATCAAAAGTCGTGCATTATTTGCAGCTAAAATTTTCACACTGCCAATAAATACGCTAGTACAATGTCTGATGAAAAATGGGTATTTAATTATTTATTTTAGCTTTTAATACAAAAATTGATGAAAAATACGATATTTAAACTTTATTTTATTATAATTTTCTTGGTTTTAGTGATTACTTTAGTAGATTCATTCGAAAATGAGAATAAAATATAATATATCCTCGGGAAACGATTTTATTGTTTCAAAAAAAGACTTATTTTTGGGTATTTTCCGTTTTGATATTAAACTTTTGACAAGATATGTCCTTCTTTTAAGCTTTACACGGTTTTTTTTTTCTTAAATTTAATAAAAGACTATCGGTTTTTTCCTCACATACATCGTCCATGACCAAACTTAGTAACAATTCCATTTTACTGCACAGCGCGTTCATAAATGCAACAAATCTATTTGCAATTTTTCAACAAATCTATCAGTTGCATGAATTGTCACATTGACAGTGCTGCCAGCGCTGCAAGTACTGCGCATTATAATGCGTTTCTGAACATAGCCTAAGCCTGAATAACTTTAACCCGTTGCCCGATTGTGTATCTTTCCATGGTTCAAATTGAGTTAGTCTGAAATTGAAAAATGTCAAATGAAATGCAGAAAAGAACTTGATCTTTAGGTGTGGTTCACATTCAATATCAGCCCTTGACATTTAACCACTCTTTATGTTATAGTAGAACTTCTCATATACAAACACACATATATGGTGAGCGATACATATACATAATTTCCATACTGAAGCTTGGATGTGATAAGTATGCACCTGCAGGTTGGTATGTTTTTTTTTCAAAGATGACAGAGTTTCAGTTAGGGCGCAGAATTCAAAATAATTAAACATAATTATCCTCGTAACTATAAAAGTTCAGTTAGCCTTTTCCCAGTTTCAGAAGGCAGTTTTTTTTTTTGCAGCGTTGCCAACTATCTAAGCTATTGAAATTGTTTAAATATAGAAGATGATAAATTTAGAGGTATCGGATTTTAAACTTTTATTATTTCTGTGTAAAACCATTCAAGACATTTGTTTTTTAACGATAATTCTTTTCAAATATTGGCCGCAACTGCGCCGTAATTCGGTCATCCGTAAACTCAAATTTTGAATGATTCGCTGGAAGACTTCAACCGGTATCTTGGGATAACTTTGGTAATGTTGGCTTCCAATACCTCAATTGGAGCTGGTTTCTCCAGAATCCAAAGAGCAGTTAGTCTTTATATGCCCCAAAAATAGAAGTCCAAAGGTGTGATATCACACGATCCTGATGACCAATCCACTGTTTCGAGACGAGAGTTAAATAGGTAAATTGCTTACCGAAACGACGACGCAGTAAGTCCATTGTTTCAAGGGCTGTATGGCAAGCAAGCGGCGACCGTAGCCGAATGGATTGGTGCGTGACTAGCACTCGGAATTCAGAGAGAACGTAGGTTCGCATCTCGGTGAAACACTAAAATTAAGAAAAAATGTTTCTAATAGCGCTCGCCCCTCGGCAGGCAATGGCAAACCTTCGAGTGTATTTCTGCCATGAAAAAGCTCCTCATAAAAAATATCTGCCGTTCGGAATAGACTTGAAAACGTAGGTCCATTAATTTGTGGAACAACGAAAAATTGCAGAAATTGTTGCTATTGGTTTCTCAACTATCCAGCATATTATAGAAAGGTTTTGCCATGAAAACAGGAGAGAAGATAAGGGCAGATCTGCACCAAATAAAATATTTACTGATGCAGATAAGAGGTGGATTGTTCGCAAAGTTAAAGAAAAACCCGATTTAAACGCTCCAAAAATTAACGAACGAAGTCGAAAAATACTTAGGCAAGATCTGTAACCCTACGCGAAGAAAATGTAGTAGAATCTGTGAATTCCCGATTAAAAGCTGCTCTGAATCGAAAGGGATACCCCACTAAGTATTAGCCGTAATCATGAAATCGAAATATTAATGTGTTTATGTCTTTTGAATACTTTTAACTTAGTGCATCTTTTAAGCTGTGACCTCAAAACTGAAACTGAATTATTTTAATTTGCCATAACTTTCTTATGAAGAAACATTTTTTGTTATTAAATAAAGCATGTTAGTTAACAATAAAAAAATATAAGACTCTTTTCTGTAATGGAAATACCATAGAATATGTTTGATATTTTAATACTTGTTTTTAACTGTATCAAATAAGCTGTGAGCCACTGTTTATGGCAAGTAGTGCCGTATCGTTCGTCTTGTTACAACCAAATGTTGTGAACATCACGGGCTTCAATTACCGGCTTCAAAAAGTCGTTTATCATGGTATGGTCTTTGAAGAAATATGAGCCGATGATTCCTCTAGTCCATAGACCGCACCAAACGATTGTTTTCAATGGATGTAATGGCTGTTCTTGAATGGCTTCGGATTGCTCGTCAACCCAAATACGGAAATTTAGCTTGTTGACGTAGCCGTTAAGCCAAAAATGGGCCTCATCACTGAACACCACAGTTGGCCTAAGCGAGCGATGAATACTTTTCACAGAGCGTCGATTTTCGTAACACAACCTCTTGGGTCTTGGTCGCTTAGAACACCTTAAGGTCATCTGCATAAAGCAACCAATTATTCATTAATAATTAACAAAAACATTGCACAAAAGCTTAATGAAAGCTAAAACAAGCTAATTTTTTAATTAAGATTCTATGAGAAACTTTGTCCAAGGCTTTCGAAAAGTCAGCGTAAATACAGTCGTCCTGGAAACGAGCCGAGAGAGAATCAATGCAGTATTCACTAAAAACAGATTAGATAGATTTGAGTAAATTACAGATTTAACCGCAAAGCTCAGTCGATAGCTTTGAAATATACCTATAATTTCAAACGTCATTTTTATTGCCAGTTTTACAGGAGAGCGAATTGGAAGAGAGCTGCCATGCGCAGGCCCGACGAGAGGGGGGCGGGGGGCGATCGGGTACTTTTTCCCCCGGGCCCGGAGTTTTCAGAGGGGCCCGGACTCGAGATTATACGTATTTATATGAATTAGACATCATTTGAAAGGGCCCGCATTTGCAATTTTCTCCCGGGGCCCGGATTATCCCCCGGGCCCGGATATGCTCTCTACGGCCCTGGCCATGCGTCAATGAAACTCCCCGGCGATAGAGGTTTGTTAAATATAACTTTCCGCGGATAGACCAAGGCCGGCCCATTTTCTATCAAAACTGCTGAAAGCCCATCAGCATTTGAGAGGAAGATTTCAGTTTCAAGTAGAACATTACAAACATCTTCATTGGACTGAGAATGATCGAGGAAAAAACCAAATAAATATTGATGTCCAGAAAAATGATGTGGTATCTGGTACAATCAAAATCAAGGGCATATGACTTCGAAGCGGTGAAAACTTTCACGTTTTTGGAGTTTAAACACAGCCATAACAGAATAATGGGCATCACAATCGACGAGCGAATACAAGCAGCACATAAAGCATTCTACTCACTTATCAAATTTTTTGAGCCAAATTTGTTGAACAGACCTTACAAAATTTCGCTGCATAAATCTGTAGCCCGACCGGTTCTTTGCTACGGTTCGCAGTCTTGCACAATAAGTGAAAAAGACAAAAACAAACTCCAAGTATTCGAGAGAAACTTTTGAGGCTAATCTACGGTGCAGTCAAAGACAACGGCGAGTGGCGTATGAGATGGAACCATTAACTGGACCAACTTTCTTACTTAGAGGGAAAAATGTTGTGCGGTTCATCAAAGCTCAAAGACTAAGATGGCTAAGCCATACCATGAGAATAGCCCGCACGAGAGCTCAACGAAAAATAATTGACCCTAAAACATTTGCAACGAAAGCAAGAGGCAGACCAAGATCAAGATGGATTGATGAACTAGAAGACGACTTGAAGAAACTCAAGATAAAAAACTGGAAGGAATCAACAAGGGTTGGGACATATGAAGACATTTCAGCAAATACGAGGTGAAATCCAAAATAAACAAGACTGGCGTCATAAGAATGTTTTCGATACCACCATCTTTTTAATGAGTTCGTGCGTTGGAAGTTACATCCCTAGCTGACTTCCAGTGAAAGTTGGGTGACATTCGGTTCAGTGGAGCGAAGTTATTGCGTCTAAAGTGTCAGTATGTTTGTATCATCGGTACAAAAATGAGTTTCGAACAAAGAGTTAATATCAAATTTTGTTTGAGAATCGGTAAAACGTTTAGCAAAATTTTTCAATTGATGGAAAAAGTTTATGGCGATGATTGTCTATCTCGTGCCAAACTTCATGAGTTGTTTACACGTTTCAGAGATGGTTGTGAGGAAATAAATGACAATGAACATACCGGCCGGGCCGCCCAAAATCAGTAATCGCCGAAAACTCCATCGAAATTGTACATAAATTTATCAAAAATGAACCGAAATCGTCTTTGAAATTCATGGAATCGGAGTTGAGTATCTCCAAAACATCGATTTGTCGCATTTTAACTGATCATTTGGGCTAACGAATGTCTGTACACGTTTCCGCAAAAGTTAACTGAGGACTTCAAATTGCTCAGAATTCAACCTTCGAAATACCTCATTAAAAAGGCGAGAAAGGTGGAGAATTTCCTCTACAACATTTTAACTGGTGATGAAACGAGGTGTTTCCAACATAAACCTGAAACTAAGTGTCAAAGGCAATCTACATAAAGAGCGATGGTTCGGTCTAGAACGCTGCACAACTGCAAAGTGTTTTGTGACAAGTCCGAACAGAAAATTGTCAAACTTTCTACTAAAACTTAGAAGGAAAGACGTTCGGTTGATGGTCGGTATCATTACAGGACACAACCCATGAGGTCAGCATATTACCACCATTGAAATCATTGAGGACCCAATGTGCCTGTCATGCTTGGAGGAGGCCCATAGCACTGAGCACTTTCTCTGTGAGTGTCCTGCCTTTGCTAGAGCACGACTACGAGTTTTGGGTTCCGATGTAATGAGAATGAGTCATATTCGTTCTCTTAAACTGGAGGATATTCACAGATTTGCCAAAGAATCTGGAAAATTCTCACAGGACTAACTACCTTTCTCTCTGTCTCTATTCTTTCCTATCTCTTTCTCTGCCACTTTTCTCCTTTTCTGCTTGACTATCTACCCTCTTTCCAGAGCTCTAAATAGAATGGGTTGTTCAGCTTGAGTGTTTTAGGAGCCACCAAATCTCCTGGTGCCCCTTGGCTCGACCTTTTCAAATTTCAATTTCGAGTGTCAAAGTGCTGAACGGAAGGCTCCAGACGAGCTACCACCCAAAAAATCAAGTCGATGCTCATTCGCTTTTACGATTCCAAGGGAAATGTCCACAGGCAGTTTGTGCCAAAGAGGCAAACGGTCAATGGAATTTTCTATCTGGGCGTTTTGAAGCGTTTGTTGCATCGCATTCATTTAATTCGGCCTGGTTACCGCGAAGGAGGAAGTTGACGCTTATTGCATGACAATGCGCCATCTCATCGATACACTCTTGAGACTAATTTTTTTTACTAGAAATCGCATTTTAACCATCAATCACTTGCCGTATTCGCCTGATATGACTCCCTGTGACGTTTGCTTATTCGGAAAATTGCATTTGGCCATGAAAGGAAAACGTTTTACGTAAAGGCCATCCAAAAGGCTTGTACCGACTTACTGAAGGACATTCCGATCAATGACCTGAAACACTCTTTGGAAAAGCTTTTAGATCACGCAAAACAGTGGATCGAGGCCAGAGAGACTATTTGGAATAAATGAACTCGAAATTATCAGAACAAAGCTGCTGTTTTTCCTATAATATTTGAGCTCAGTCTTGTTTATTTTGGACTTCACCTTGTAGATTTGCCGCTTCATTTGAGCCACGCGCTTGACTATTTTCACAAAAAAGGCCGATGGGAGCACTATTTCTTCTAGATTTTATGTATTTCCAGAAGACTTCGGAGTTTGATTTAATGTATTCGTACAACTCCATTTTATTAATACGGGTATTATAGTGAGCTATATTTAAATAGTTGAATTCCTTCAACGAATCACAGGTGATTTTTAGTAGATTTAAACATCTTGAAATAATTATTTTTAAGCTTTTTTGAATCCTTACAATACCAGAGTAATTTATATGCTTAGCGAAATGTTATTCAAGCAGAGTTTAGACAAAATGAACTTAAAGTCAGAAAAACTATTAAATGTGCCAAGTTGAGCAAATAAATTACCCCAATTAATATCAAGTAATAAGTAAAAAGGAAACTATTTTTTAACAACATTTTATAGCGCAAATTTATTCCCCTTTCTTCGAAGATAAGCCACATTGTTCTATACCATTTGGCAGCAGTTTGGTGAGAATTCATATAAAATGAGTAGCAAACACTCAATGTTAAGAGAGCAGGCATGACGTCAATCAGCTGACCACTTAAACTACAACAAAACGATGCTACGTACTCAATAACAAACACGAAGACAGGTTTTTTTCGATTTTAATATAATAGAATAAAGTAAAGTAAATCCATATATAAATAAATGCGTGCGTATGCACAAACATATGGAGTAGATATAATATATTTATTGCGGAGGACAAGACACCATCTCCATTATTTGGGAATCATCACATGAATACACGAAAATTTCACATGACAGCTGCCAAAAAATTTCAAATGTATCGTATTTTTTTTTTCAGAGAAGAATAAACTACTCACATTACTGAGAGTGCAGAAGCGAACATTTATTACATTGAAGGCGAGTGTGACTGCCAGTGTGTGTATGTATGTATAACTCAATGAATGCAGTAATTAATGGTTTAAAGAGAACTCAGTGGATAAGAGTAAGTACGAATAGCAAGCGTAGCAAAGTAAAAGTAAGAGAGCAACATTTCGTGGCAGATATCTACGAGTAAGAAAATTAAATAGATAAACGGAGTAGAAGAGGAAGAACAGGTGAGAGAATGAGAGACAATACTAACAAATTGTTTCGTTATGAGCAGTTGAACGGGTTGGTGGACACAGAGGCAAATGACGGACAGAATTCAGATTACTGCGCTGACAAGGTGCGAATCGATGGATGGACTTCACTTAAGCTGGGAATATGACTTTTTCTGACTTTTTCATGGTTATTAGTAGGGAATTAAAGCACTTTAGCAGCAATACTTGTGTTGTATTTTTTTATGGGATGAAGTTTTAATGCAGGGATCAACAGTTTATAATTATGAAAACGCGTTGCTAATTTGTTTTTATTCAAATGATGAGCTCTGGTGAAAGGTCAAAACACTCAGTGTTATTCAGAAAAAAACAAGCATGCACTTTAAATGGTAATTTAAAGATAGTAAACAAAAGCAGAAAAAAAGAACATCTTAAATTGAAAGTATAACAAATTGAGAAGAATTTTGAAGCAAATAAAGTAAGAGAAAAAGAAGATGGACTAAAGATTTTAAGCCAGAGACAAACAAGGTATGAATTCAAGATACATCAAGGGCCATACAAGACGGGATACAAAACTGTACTTCGCGCACAAAAAAACTGATGAAGTCGATACTACTTTCGAGAAACCTGGAGTTTTGAATATAAAAAACGTCATAAGACCTACACTCACATACGGTTGCGAAGTATGGGTACTGAAATCAAATGAAGTCGATCGATTTGTTGCGAAAGAAAGATTCTCAGAAGGATATATGTATGACCCTATACGACTTGAAAATGATGTCTACCGCATTTGGTACAATGATGAGTTAGAGGCACTTATCAGAGATGCAAATATTATCAAATACGTTAAAACGGAAAGATTTCGATGGCAAGGTCATATTCTGCGAATGAGTAGTGAAAGAACCGGGAAAACGGTCTTCGAAACAAATCCGCAAGACGAGGGAAGAAGAGGTCCGCCGGGAAAAAGATGGAGAGATGGCATAGAAGAAGACTAACGAACTATGGGCATATCTGATGTCAAATGAACAGCTGAAGACCAAGTGACTTGGAGCCGAATTGTAGAAAAAGCAGTGGCTCTCCGCAAACTGTGATGCAATGTTGATGTTGATAATAAAAATCAGAGCCAAACAAAGTATTTTGCAAAATTTTCAAGTTATAATTGGCGCAAAGGTTGTATGTGGGTGTTTGGCCGAGCTCCGCCTCTTATTTGTGATGTGCGTTTTGATGTTGTTTCACAAATGGAGGGACTTACAGTTTCAAGCCGACTCCGAACGGTAAATATTTTTTATTAGGAGCTTTTTCATGACAGAAATACACTAGGAGGTTTGCCATTGCCTACCGAGGGGCGCCCGCTATTAGAAAAAAAAACTTTTTATTCATTTTGGTCTTTAACCGAGATTTGAACCTACGTTGTTTCTGAATTCCGAATGTTAGTCACGCACCAACCCATTCGGCTACGGCGGCCGCCAACTTTGCTGTCTTTATTTCTAAGTTTAAGCCGATTTGAATTGTTCAAGCTTCATGACATCCAAGAAAGATTTTCTGGCGCTACTCTTTATTTATATTTTTTCTCCTGCGTACTCCTTTGTGTAGGTCTCTACAATACTATTCCAACGTACACGGTTGGATGCTATCGTCTTAGCATTGTCCAAGTTTGTGTTCATGGAAGATAACTCATGCCGGATGGATCTTTTCCAGGTGTTCTTTGGCCGGCCGCTCCTTCTGCTTCCTTGAGGACTTCAATCTAGAGCACTACTTGTAGTGCTGGGGGACGGTTTTCTAAGAGCGTGACCTATCCAACTCCAACTCCATTTCCTGCGTGATAGCTGGCGTAAGCTGGACTCCTTATTCGTTTGTCACTTTTTTATTTATAGTTCAGTTTAATTCTGTGTAAATCTCAAGAGTGCCTTTTCAATCATACTCAACTCTGTAGTATCAAACACGCGTTGGTTGGCTTAGATTAGATCTGAGTTTTTCCGGTAAATGGTGGAGCTTTGTTTTAGATCTGAGTTTTTCTGGTAAATAGTGGACCTTCTTTTTAATTTATTATTGTGAATATTTTTTATACCAGTTTCTTTATATCAGCTAAATTGTAAGCAAAAATTAAAAATTAAAAAAGCAAATTTTTATTTAATGCTGAGAGCCGTAATTGGGATTAGAAATCAGTGTTTTTACGATTTTAAGAAAATTCTGCGTTCTCATTCAGTCCGTTTCATACGCTTTTGTTGTTAAATGTCATGAGTTGTAAAAAAGTATCAGGCATCATTTCACGCTTATAAAACACGATTTTATTATAACTGGAGCTCGCCTATTTTTCATGCATTTGACCTTTAACCCTCCGTTGGGCAACCGGTTCTGCCCAGACCGACTTTTTCGACTTTGGATGTGAATTTAACATATTTCTATTATAGCTAACGAGTTGAGCTTCCAAGTAGCTTCCGAAATTGTGTTTTGTTTTTATTTATTTGTGGATATAACCTTTTAAAAAGGATACTCGCATAGGGCGAAAAAAAGGCCAAACCGGGGTGCCCAATCGAAGGTTTTAAAAAAGGTGTCCAAATCAGTCACCATGCAAGTGCCTAATTTTATATGGTAGCTATATTCGTTAGTAAAAGAAAATGATTTTTTAATAAGAGGTATTATTTTCATATTCAAAGAAAAATGCTATTTTTTAATATAAATTCTCGGATGTTTATTTCATTATAAAGAGGGAGTTACGCCATGAATAGCGGAAAATAACATCAGGCGAATAACCAGCACGACCACGCTTGCAGGATAATATCTTTTTCATGTAATTTTCCATAACCGAATTGCAAAGTGGCTACCCTATGTCCTCGATAGGCTCACGAATTCCACTTTTGAGTACTTGAATCGACCCTGGGCTGTTGGCGTAGACCCTCTCTTTCACGTGGCCCCAAAGAAAAAAGTCACAAGGTGTTAAATCACAAGATCTCGGTGGCCAATTGTGATCACCTCTTCGAGAGATGGACCGTGGACCGGAAACTTTTCCCGTAAAAGATCAATGGTTTTGTTGCTTGTGTGGCACGTAGCGCCTTATTGTGGAAAATAAATCTTGTCCAGTTCAATACCATCCAATTCTGGTCATAAAAAATCGTTAATCATCTCTCTCGATTGCGCAATCCATTCACCTGTAACAGCTGTTATTGGAAACCCGTTTTTATAAAATCAAATAGAAAAATATTTCAAAATAAATAGATATCTAAAAACGTTCTTCGTATCTCTCAGGCTTTTCGATCCACCATATTTACATTCCCCTGGCCTCTCCTTGCATCCCTAGAACATGCGCATATGTACATATAATTATATTGAGTTGTCCATAGTTCTTGTAAGAAACTAAAACTTTCCGAATCCCCTCATTAAAGCCAAACATTCTACCAATTAACAATCCCTCTGTCCTTCTTCTACTTGTCATACTTCCCCATTTCACGCGCTCGCCTAGCCGCCGTTGAACGCTCGTATCAGCGCCGCCGCCACAACTGTGCGTGCTCACCGCGCCACTGAGTGCTGCTCTCCACTCTGTATACAAAAAGTTGACTCACGTTTGGTGGGCTGTCATTCGTAAAATAGCGCTCGGTCGTGTTGGTTGTGTATATCTGCGAGATACTTCATTCATTCGGTGTTCTTTTAACAAAGTTTTACCTTTAAGATTTTTCCGAAGTTTTCGCAAATAAAGGAGCAAATATTTTGTGATTTTTGAAAACAAAAACGCTTACAACTTCCTACAACGTCGAAGAGTCGTTCAAAACGAAATAAAAGCACAAAAGTGACTTTATTAAAGTTCTTTATTAGCTCGAATTGTATCAAAAAAATTACAAAAAACGAAAAAATATTTCGTAATCCGCACAAAGTTGATTCCAACAGCATTAAAAAAAAGCAACAAACGTGTTAGCGGCGAGAAACGCATCTGAACAAAAACATAACAGACGTACGAAGCAGCAAACGGGAAGAGTTGACAGTGATCAGACAAAAGTGCAATTTGCATACCAGTTAACAAATAAATAATTACAATCGACACCCAATCAACACAAAACTCACGAAAAGACACTCACAAAAAAATATAAAAAATTATTGAATTTGTTGTACACACATAAATGGGATGTAATTTATTCTCTCCGTACGAATCGCTCAAAAAATCGTTCGTTATAATTTAATTTTTCTGTTAAATTTACTGAAAATTGGCATAGAAGGCCCAAGTGAAAGTGTCAAGTCAAAATTGAATTGGATTTTGTAGTCTGACACAATAGCTAAACGAAAACGCAAAATATACTCATAATAAAAACAGCCAAATAAAAAGAAGCGCTGGTGTGATTTTATTGAGATTTTACCAAAAAACAAAATTAACAAAAAAAAATAAATCTTTGAAGCCAAAAAACCCAAAGCAAAGCGAAAAATCGAAAGCCAAAGTCTTTCCCAGTGAAACTTAATTAAAATAAAATCTAAAAATCAATCAGGGCGAGCGCCACAGCAGAATTGCCACAATAGCGAGTGCAACTTTTTTACAATAAAAGCGAAAAGAGCAACAATAATAACAGCAATAATGAGCGGATACAGAGAGATGTCCAAACTGGAGAACAGTCGGTAGGTGTTCAAATTATTTACGGTGGAACCTACTACATTCGGTCGTAGATATTCTTATATAAAAAATCGTTGTATTTTAGCAGTTATAAAACTATTAACTGGCTAACTAACTAAGTTGACTAACGCAATAATGAAAAACGAGCATTAAACACACTGACATGTGTTTTCAAAGATTTAAAGCTCAGAAAAAATGTGATTATTCTTAACAACTCAAATATGACGAAAATCATATTTGTGCTAATAAAAATATTATATTTGCTAAGGAAAACGAAAGGCGCGCTGAGTTCATCAAAAAAACCGAACCGACGTGTGAGCTTTACGCCCATATCTTCATATGTATGTGCTTACATACATACATTCATACATACATATATCTGCCTTAGCATATGTTGGTCAAGCGAATAATTGCAGTACCTTCCACCCCCTCTGTTATTTATAGTTTACTTTGCACTTTTTTTCCCTGCTCATAGATATTCTGTTCTCTTTGAGCTCGTGAAAATCTCTTCAGTAAATTCGCAGGCGAACTGTGCAAAATACTGCTGAATGAACATGATTTTGGTGCGTGCTGCCGTCACCAGACCATCATCAGTAATACACATACACATGCACTTTTATTCATTCGCATAGATTTGGTATGCAGAAAACCGCGCCACACTGTGACGTATGAAGAGCAAAAATGTATCGTACGATACGGTGGGGTGCGGCAATGTGTGCGTAAGAGGTGAAACGCGGGGAGTCTTCTGCTGTACTTAAATGTGTATGCATGTACGAGTATGTATGTGTGTGCTTCTTAAATAAATGGATTCTCCCATCAACGGTTTTTTTGTTTTTTTTGGACAGTACATGCTCGGCATTGAGTGCAATGAATACAGTGTATTTTTACTGGTATTTTACGTGTTACAAAATCGTAAAGAAATGTATATATGTACATAGGTATAGTATAATGTAATGAAGTAAAATGTAAAGAATATGTAAAAGTACAATAATGAAATGAAGACCTAAATTTGGGTTTCCCAGCGTTTTGTTCTTCCACTTGTGCTGCATATTTTCGCTGGCAAAATAGTCAGGTAAATTTTACTGTTGTTGCTAAACTGGGTTAGGAACCTTTCACCTTTAACTTACTCCAAAGTAGTAAATCGTTTCCATGACAGTCGGTTCTACGTTACCTGAACGACCCGTATTTGTACACCGCCAAGGACTGTCGCTACAGCAGCATTTCCCAAACATTCCTTCTTTTATACCTCTATTTTTTGTTCATGTACGAAAAATAATTGTTGAAATAAATCAGCAGTTTTTCAAAAGAAAAAGAAAAGTTTTATATTTTTCTTCCCGCATACTGTAATGGGAATTAAGGCTCGTGTTTTTGTATATCTAACCATTACGAGTAGGCTACAAAAATGTCTATATAAGTAAAAAATATGATGTAAAATTTACTACCACCTCCACATACTATATGAGTACGTTAAAAGTTTCACCTCGGAAATTTTCTTAAATTTTTCTTTTCTCTGTTGAATTTATTAATTACTAGCTTTAACCCGCGGCCCCGCTCGCGTAGGAGTAGTTTTGAGGGATTTAGGATATGTATATAAAAGAATTACAAACTATAATTTCATAGAAAATATTTTTTTATTAAATAATAACCATAATATTACAATACCCGGCATCCGTTGCTATGCCTCGTACAATAAAATCAAAACAACCAATCAGAAAAATATCAAGCAAAATTATTTTTATTAATTTTCTATCTCAAACCGTTTTTGAACTTTGCATTTGGGTCATAGTTGAACAGCTTATGCGGATTATGAAGTCTAGAGTGTGCTGCAAATAGTGGGAAATAGGAAAAACTAGGATTTTTTGATCAAATTTAAGCAAATATTCGATTATTAGTGACGAATGAGAGTAGTGGCGCAGCCTGGGGGCTGTGGAAAGGGAGTTCCATCATAAAAACATGCCTATAACCTTCACTGGGTGAAAATATGAATGGATTAAAATTTTTACGTCATTTAGTGTTGTCGTTTCGTAGTGATGCGCGGACAACGTACAGACCTTTATAGTATAGATTAATTTATTTGTTTCTAATATCTAACTCTATAGTTTTTTAAATATTGGAAACACTTTTATGTAGTTGTCGAACGCTGCATTTAAGAGCCATTCCAAATAAAAATATAATATTTAAAAATAAAAAAATAAAATCTTATTTAAAATGCTAGTGGATCGCTGATTTTTAATCCTTATTAAAGTAACATTTCTACTTTTTCATTAAAGATATAAGTGGGCTTTAAACAGTTTCTCTATTCTTTGAATTTTCTTTGAATATTTTTAATGCTATAAAGTGAGCAGTATTTACTGTTAAACGCCTTGAAGTTATTAAATTGACAGCTTACATTTGTAATTGTTGACTAGCTAAACACCTGTGTAGCTGCGAATAATTAAAGCTATTTAAAGTTTAAATTGCATATTAGTAAGTGTTTTAAAGAATTGAAAATGTGTGCAACTAAGTTTTGACAAACTTGGTATATGAAAGAAAACAATACATGTATGGACTTGCAAATAAATTTTTGATGTAAGAATTACTTCATAGGTACTTATTGCATATCAAAAAATATTGAACTTATTAAATCAGCGGAAAGAAAAACACGCGAGAATTAAAAAAAAAGTTTCCTTAATATACTTCCTATAATAACAGTTTTTAAATTTAGGTTTTAAATCATCCTTGGCTAAAAACCTTATAACCAATTTTTTTGTTTTTTAATTTATAGCCCTAAGTTTAAGCTTTTAATTTCGTTATACATTGAAAAGTAAAATGCATATATGGAACGAATTCATAGCGCCAGCTTATTCAAAGAAAAATGTTTTGCAAATTTATTTACGCTTCATTTATAATAAATAAATAAATAGTAAATAAAACCCATATGACTTTAAAGCATTTAAATTCAATATCTACGTATAACAAAATATTTGCACAACCCACTTCTGTGAACTTTTTACAGTACGACTTATTTGAACTTAGCAGTTTGTACTTTAGGCCTTTCATGGGAAATTTCAGTACTTTATTCAAACTTTTGTCGAGTTAGGGCCTAAGACGACAGATACACTTGTATGTATCATACTTATATACAATATTTGTAATAAATTGAAGATGCGGCCTTGTCGTGAATTTCATTCTAATAAATATTCCTTCACTCGATTTGTTTTGTTTTGCAATTTAAAATAATAGGTAGGTAGGTAGGAGGTATAGTGGTTGTCGGTTGACACACCTAGGCCTGCTGCAGGCCCATTGTGATACCACCGGGGCTGTCCCCTCTCACTCTACATTGTCCTCATTGAACCAATCTGTGGCCTTAATATATCTAACGAGTTTTATATTGGCTACTTCTGCCAAGTTATTCAGGGAACTTTTTCCTAAAATATTTAACCTTCTTCTATCCAGAGCCATGCACCCGCATAGCAAGTGTTCTATAGTATCTTCTTCTTCGATGTCGTTACAGCTTCTGCAATAGTCGTTAAAGGGCGCTCCCAGTCTGCTGGCATGCCTGCCAATCAGACAATGCATGTTAGGACCCCGAGAAGATTTGTCATGTTTTTCCTGTTTAGTTTCAACAGTCGGTTTGTGCGGTCCATGTTCCACTCCGACCACGTCATTCTACTTGTTGCACAGGTCAGGGACTGAGACCATAGCCTGTTGGCAGCAGTGATAGTGTGTTAATCTATAAGCATCTTACAAGTTGCTAAAGGTATAGGTATGTTCGCTTTGTCTGGTTGGATCGGTAATGTGGTACCCAATCTCGCTACTTCATCTGCTTTGCAGTTGCCTTCTATGTCTCTATGACCCGGCACCCAGAGCAGGTTTATTATAAAGTACTGTGATAAGTTTATTGCAAATTCGTGACAACTATGCAACGAAGCAAATTAATGTACTCGTATGAGAGGTAAATGTACTATAGAAGTTGGTAAGTGAAAATTTGCTAAAAAGCTAAAGGAGATGCTTCGTCAAAAGTTTAATTCTATTAGTGTATAAGATACCCGATTCTCTTTTTACACGGTAGATACGTTTCTTAGAAAAGCGTGAGAAAAACCGTGTAAAAAGGATACATGCGACATATTGTATGTTTGGGGATGGGTTCCTCAACTTAAAAAAATCGTGTAAGTTAAAAGGATAAAAATCTAAACATTATCGATATTTTCTTTAACATCAAAAATGCCTGAATGGAATCGATGAAACCAAAATTGCACCTAATTAGCTGTAACAGTATCGACACCATTCACAGCGTCGCTTTTATCAAAAAAAAAAAAAAATTTTAATGTGCCGAATTTTCCCTTTGTTGATTTCCATGTTTGACTGTAACTGTAACTCACGACTTATAATCTGAATAGAACACACAAAAACAACATAAACAACACACGAGCATAAACTTTAATTTGTTTGATCGATACTTTTCGAGATATTTCACTACAGCCATCTACCGAGAAAATAATGTAGTTTTTTGCCCCAGCTAATATTATATTTGTAAAAGAAAACGTTAATTTTTATTACAAAAAAATTAAAATAAGTGTAGAGTTAAATTCATTCAATTCAAAACAATAATACAAATGAAAATTAAAATTAGGAAAAACACTCCTTCCAGTTTGCAACTATTCATAGATCCTTGATGAGAAGCGTGCAAAATACCAAAAATACTGGAATCAGTAGAGATGTCAGATATGTACAACCCATCTGTGGGGTTTTATTCAAATTATTAACAGCTTCTGTTGGTTTTTTGTTGTAACAAAGTCTGTTATCAGCGCCCATCTTTTGCTTGCTCGAGTTGTTAACACACGGTGGCGCAAAATTAATCACCTTATCGGAAAATGTATAATATTTGCAAATGACGTTTTACGTCAGTCACATAAATGAAATAAAAATTCTAAATGTTAAGAAAAATAAATTAAAATATATACTAGTATAAGCATATTTCTTGACAATTTACAACTTAACAAATAATTTTTTCATACTATGTTGTTGAAGTTTTTAATTTTTTTATTTTTAATTTCGACATATTCGCTTAATGAGGTTATTACACTGTGCAACTATGACACAATACAATAAAAATGTATGCTCACCTATATCCAAAAAAAAAAAAAAGAGTGCCAACAAGCAAAATACAAAAAACTTATACACGTACACGCCTATGTGCATGCTAAGCATGTATAGGTACAGTGTTTGGAGTGTTTGCGAGCAGCAAATCAAACTAATTTTGCATTTTTACTGTACTAAATACAAATGTACACACATACATACACACATATAAACGCACATAGGTATGTACTTCTATATGTATGCATGCATATCATTGCTGCTCATACAAGTTTCTATGCTTGTAGTTGAAAGAGGGAGGGAGAGAAAAATTGTATGCAGAAAACATATGACAGAGTTGTACAAAGAAATCATATGAGCACTTAGGAGCAAGAAGAAGCAAAAAAAGCATCATAGTTATGTCAACAGCTGAGTTAGAGATTCTGCGAGCAATGGAGGCTTTTGCGCCCATAGCGTATGGCAGATATTTGCAACATTTTTTTTTTTTTTTTTCAACAACAACAACAGCATTCATTTCAGCAACAAATTTTTCATAGTTGCATAGACTTGTATGTGGAGGAAATACTTTTCTTTTTCGGCAGCGTGAGAGTTGCAAATGAGAGCAGCGGGCAAAAAGGGGTAGATAGTTGTTATGGAACTTTGTGAGAGTGAATGCGCCGTTTTTTAGCCGAATGCTGGAGTTTCGAAAATTCGTAAATTTACCCAAGTGGTAGCGAAAAACAAACAATTTCTGGTGGCAATTAAAATTGCTTAATTTCAAATTAATGATACACTCACTTGGGTGTTATGTATACAAAGTATAGGTGATTTTTTTTTGTTTTTTTGATTTGCTTTTTTTATTGCTTTTGCTTATAATTGGTTGTAGTCTTTATACGTACATTCATATATCGTTTTTTATATGAATGTCTGTGCGGTTTTTCTTTTGGCTTCTGTGCGGGTTGCCGTGATAATGGCGTGACGTTGTCAAATTTTCATGTACTAATTGCACATTTTGTTGTTGTTTTCGTACGTATAAGTATAAGAAAATTATTTGGTTACCGGGGCTGACATAACTCGTAGAAATGTTTGGAAAATGTATGTAGGTTTGTATATCAAGTGAATAAATTTCTGTGAAGTGCTTGCACGTCAATGAGTAAACTTTAAGACTCACCCATTTATCATACCTAATCGATATTTGTATGTGATTTACTTTTATTATCAGCTAGCGCCTAATAACACTTAGTAGTCGGCGCATTACTCATTTCAAACTGTTAATTTCCTGCCTATGAATCATTTACAACCAAAATCTAGTTGGGCTCAAATAATTTATTGTAATACAGTCGAACTTCTCTACAGTGAACTTCCATATAATGAAGCTCTCCTTATAATGAACTGGTTTCGAAGACACTGCTTTTTCGTTCTACTTTCGGTGTATTTTTGTCTCCTTATAATGAATTTCTATATAGTGAAGTTTTCTAATATATATAATGAACAAATTTTACAGCTGGAAATTCAAGCGTCCTAAGTTTTTGTCTCCATATAGTGAATTTTTTCAAAAGTTTTCTGTTGCAAAAAATTACAGTTAGATGTGGACAAACTGTAATGAGGGGAATCCCGAAATTAAAACAGAAAAAGCTGAGCTATTACAGTTTTATTCAGTGATTGAAGTTAAAATGACGCATCGAAGCAGCATTTCGCTTGAAAAAAAGTTATTAATGATTAACAAAGTTAATGAAGGAAAGAAAAAAAAAAAGATATTGCCAATGAATTCGGAGTTCTTCCCAGCACTTTATCAAATATTTTAAAAAATAAGGAAGTGATTTTAAAAAATGCGGAGGATTTGGCAGTAAATACCAAACGCAAAAGACTTCGACCTTGTCATTTTGAGGATATTGACGAAGCAATGCTGAAATGGTTACTCGTTGCACGTGGTAAGAATCTCCCTTTATGTGGGCCATTATTGAAGCAAAAGGCCAAAGATTTTGCAGAAGCACTAGGACACCACGAATTTGAGGCAAGTACAGGTTGGTTAGACTAGTTAAAAAGTCGGCATGGCGTTATTCAAAAGACATTATGTGGGGAAAGTGCTGACGCCAACATAGAAAACCGTGATGAATGGGTAACGAACGTCTTACCGAAATTAATTGAAAATTACAACATTAACGACATTTTTAATGCCGACGAGACTGCTTTGTTTTTCAAATGCTTGCCAACTAAAACACTGGCATTCAAAAATGAAAAATGCTTTGGTGGGAAGCAAAGCAAGGAGAGAATAACTGTCCTGGTGGGAAGCAATATGACTGGATCAGAAAAGCTAAAATTGCTGGTAATCGGAAAGGCCAAAAATCCGAGGAGCTTCAAGGGAATAAAATCTTTAGGTGTCGATTATGAGTTTAACAAAAAAGCATGGATGACCAGTGAGATTTTTACGAAACGGATTGTAAAACTCGACAAAAAATTTTGTGATCAAAACAGAAAGGTGTTGTTTTTTGTTGATAACTGCACTGCCCACCCTAAAGATGTAAGAGACAAGTTGAGAAACATTCATCTCGCTTATTTTCCTCCCAACATGACTTCGTTACTGCAACCAATGGATCAAGGCATTCTCTCCAATATGAAACAACATTGCAGAAAACGAATTTTAACGAATATATTGACTCAAGTGGATGAGGGAAATTCTGTTAAGGCCATAGACTTGCTGCAAGCAGTTCGAAATCTTAGCAATGTATGGAATGTCTATGTTAAACCAGAAACAATTGCCAACTGTTTTAAAAAGGCTGGATTTTCAAAAGATGCTATGCAGATTCCATTTGAGCATTGGGCTGAAGAGGACCTTCTTTCAATATCAGATTTGGCTGCTTTACAGTCTTCATTTAAAAAAGTAGCAAATATCGAAGAAGAAGATATTCTCAACAGCATTTTTGAAAGTCGCGGAGTTCCAGCTGAACCTGGTAAGCATTTATCTTTTTATAGTCAAACAAAAATTTAATATGTAAATATTATTTCAGATAACGATGAACACGATTTGACCGTTGAAAAATTGGCAGACACTGAGGAGGCATTACCTACGTTGATACAAGCTGCTTCATCCATTAGCGTAATTAGAACCTTTGTGGAAATGAGGAGTGACGTGCCGATTAATGTTTTCAACTCTCTACATGATTTGGAAGCTTTTATTGAAAATGAAAAATGGAAGGCTGTAATTCAAACCAAACTCACTGATTATTTTAAATAAAATTACATAAAAAATCAATGTTTCTTTATAATGAAGTTTATATATAGTGAAGTGATTTTCAGGTCCCGTGCGAATTCACTATATGGAAGTTCGACTGTACTGGGTGCGTGTATGTATGTATGTATATATATTTTAGTGCGATACATATGTATGTGTGCATACATACACGCATGAACACACACACAAAGGGTATTCCAAAAGGCGCGTCTAGATGTTGTTTTAAAATGAAATTTAGATTCTTTCAGGTTTGACTATTTTTATTCAAAATGCGGTGAAAAATGTCATCATTTAAACATCTACTTTGAATACGTCTATGGATAAAATCCGCCAAACAGTCGTTTCATGAATGCCTAAATAAAGGCTGGTTAAGTTTCAAAGGCCGGTGTTGATTTTGAATAAAATACAATTTTTTTTAGAAAATTATTGTCATTTCTCTTTATTATGATAATATTGGTATGGCTCAATTGCGTATGCAACAAAATATCGGCCGCTGCGGCCTCGGCGGCACACCTCCATCCGATGGACCAAATTTTTGATGACGTTGAGGCATAATTGAGGTTCTACGCCGTTAATGTGCCGAATTATCTCATCCTTTAGCTCTTGAATTGTTGCTGGCTTATCGACGTACACCTTTTCTTTCAAATAACCCCAAAGAAAGAAGTCCAACGGTGTCAAATCACATCATCTTGGCGGCCAATTGACATCGCTGTGACGTGAGATTATTCAGCCATAAAATTTTTCGCGCAAAAGAGCCATTGTTTCGTTAAATGGGTGACAAGTGGCACCGTCCTGTTGAAACCCCTTATCGTCCACATCCATATCTTCCAATTCGGGCCATAAAAAGTTCGTTATCATCTCACGATAACAAACACTATTCGCAGTAACTGCCTGACCGGCCTCATTTTGGAAAAAATACGGCCCAATGATGCCGCCGGCCCATAAACCGCACCAAACAGTCACTCTTTGTGGGTGCATTGGTTTTTCGGCAATCGCTTTTGGATTATCATTCGCCCAAATGGGGCAATTCTGCTTATTGACGAATCCACCGAGGTGAAAATGTGCCTCATCACTGAAGATGAAATACGCGATATGCATTTTGATTTGAACGCCCGTTTTCATAATAAGCCTGAATAACTTTAACGCGTTGCTCGATTGTGTATCTTTCCATGGTGCAAATTGAGTTAGTCTGAAATTGAAAAATGTCAAATGAAATGCAAAAAAAAACTTGACGTTTAGGTGTGGTTCACATTCAACATCGGCCCTTGAAATTTAACCACCGTTTATTAAGAACGTCGAGATGTCGATGTTGTAGGTTGTTCAGCAACATCTTTCGCGCTATAGCAGCAATACTTCCAACAGAATGTCCATTTTTTGGACTGCCAGTTATTTTTCTATACTCGACAGAAACAGTTTCTTGAAATCATTTCACCAACCTTCGAATTGCGGACAATGGGTCGAAGGGTTATTTCCACCAAAAAATCACAAATTTTGCGATGTCTTGTTCCGAAATTGCACGTTAATAAAAAAATGCATATCGTCAAACATTCATCACTCACTTTTCATTGTCAGATACCCTGCAGATACTTTCGGCATCCCGATTCGGATAACCCTTTACGAAGATGCCGAAAAATGCAATTACAACACGAAATTCATAAATTCATATGAATAAATCGAAGGTCATTGATTATATGTATATTTACGCACGCATTCATACACACATTCATACTTATAACCCATAAACACATATGTACACTTGACTGCGTGAGTGTAAACGCATATGTGTTCAATATCTACCCTACAACAAATATGCACGCATGTATGTGTGTATGTATTTGTATTTCATTTTCCACACACCTCTGCTCCAGCCGATTTTTTAGGGCGTGAAAAAAACCAATAGCCCAAAAATCTGAAATAAAAAAAATTTAAACCTGCCTCAGTTCGTAATAAAAGTATTAAAATTACAACAGCAAATATTGTGTTTGTTTGTGCGTATGCGCGTGTGTATATATTTTTTTGGAAAATTGCTCAACATTGCAAATATTATGTTAGCACTGCCTGACCGTACAAGTGCACGTATGTGTGTATGTGCATTCGCTCTTCACCACGAGTCTGATAACGTGCATGTACTTTACATACATACATACTTACATACACCTGTAGGGCATCATTTATTGGTCAGTGTGTGTCGCCAACGCAACAATCCGTACTTACTGACTATTTTGTTGGAGCATTGAAAAGGCATAACGCGTACCAATGCGAGTACAACTTAACTATCGAGCATGGAGAAGATCAAAAGATGAGCGCGAACAGAGTATTAGAACCATTGTACAGGTCCAAGGCGCACTCATTAAAGGTGGCGGCGCTACAACAACAATTATGTTTTGTACGTTTGATTGTAGAGAACAAAGGGTAAATTCGCCTTCTTTCATCGTCTTGTCAAATTACAATATTAGAAGTTCAATTATTTGCAAAATCATGCGTTTCGTGATTTTCCAGTTAGTTTTTATGTCGTGAGTTATTTCTTTGACTTTCAGCTGTTTCAGCTTTGATCAGCTGCTCTTCTCACGTGCAAATTCTGACAAGTAAAAATTTATCCAGTAAAACTTTGCTACTTCCCCTGAATATAAAATTCCACTTTGCTCTCTCACTTTCCCCTACTTTGCAAGTCTTTTGGATACATTAACAACACAACTTAATAAGTAAAATAATAATAAAAAATTAAATAATTTGTAACATTTTTTATTATTTGTTGGTATTATTTGTTTGCTACAAATTATTTGCTTCATGAACAGACTTAATATTTTTAAGAATTAATTAATTTTCTAATTAATTTTTTTCGTCTGTGACAGCCGTACGCTTCTAAACTTTTAAAAGTAACCATAAAAACCTTGCACCATATGGAACTAAAATTAAATGAGCTACAAAAATGTGTACTCCGAAAAATGCTTAAATTTCTTTGCAATTTTTTTTTTCGATTTTTCTAAGTGTTTTAATAAGTCAAACAACGTCAAACCTTCGAGTTGATTAAATTACAATTTTATATTTAAATTAAAAATAAATGAAGAGATGTTTTAATCCTAGATAAAATAGGCAAAATATGACTTCTCCCCCTTATTCCTAGCTAGTAGAGGAAATCTATAAACATGTTTTGTTTGAAAAAGTTTTATTCCAAAAGCGCAGAAAGTGAAAAAAAAACAAATCCGCTTTAATATCGTTACATTTCTAATAATAAAACGTGGGATATTAAAGAAAATTTTAAAATATATGTATAAAAACAAATAATTTTAATTTACAGTTACTCATCCGTTTTGAAGTTATTTCAGCTGAGACTTTTGCTAAATGAGTGGGAAATTAAAACAAATTTTTTTTATATTGTATTTTCGACCAGTACCAAAATATTGGAAAGCAGAAATTTGTCCTCATTAGAGATTGTAATATTATATAATAAGGCCTACTAACAATGTTTAATAGCCTAGACAGTCGGTGGCGTTAATCTGGATTAAAGACTTAGTTCGGAACTACACTTAATCCTCATAATTTGAGCGGATTAAGTGAATTTTCGATGGCATCGTTGAAGAAAAATGACAGTTAATATCTATTGTTAATGAAAACTATCGAAACCTTTCAAGAGAAGAACAAGAAAGCTGTTTTCACTAACTCAATGTGATTAATTTTTTTGATTTTCGGAGTAATTTGAAAAATTGCATTTTAAGATTTTTTTGGAAATAAATTCTATTTTTTAATTATTTTTTAGTATCATGTTATTTAAACCCCGTATTTGTTGCTGCGGACCATCTTTTACAGACAAATGTATCCTATAAACAAATCAGCTACTTCACGTAAAAATCACACTACAAATACACTACAATTTTAATCAGAATTAAATGCGCCGTTAATCTGGATTAACGCCGCCCTCTGTTTAGGCTATAATATTGGCTATGAGAAAGGTTAAAAAATAGTTAATTTTATGGTACATTTAATTTTTGTCTAGATATATCTCTCATCGTTATAAAATTACGCTAAAGTAGCAAAGTTTTCGGAAAATATATTTTTACTTGTATGGCTCACACATTTTGAATACACTTTTTAACAATATTTGATCAGTTTCAGGAACCGATTTTTTTGTTTGCCATCAGCTGCGTGATTACCATTCGGAATTCACAGAGAGATCGTTGGTTCGAATCTCGGTGAAAGCAAAATTAATAAAAACATTTTTCTAATAGCGGTCGCCCCTCGGCAGGCAATGACAAACCTCCGAGTGTATTTCTGCCATGAAAAAGCTCCTCATAAAAATATCTGCCGTTCGGAGTCGGCTTAAAACTGTAGGTCCCTCCATTTGTGGAACAACATCAAGACGCACACCACAAATAGGAGGAGGAGCTCGGCCAAGCACCTAACAGAAGTGTACGCGCCAATTATTTATTTTTTTTATTTTATCAGCTCGGTCAAATTTTGAAAAACCCTACCTAACTGACCTTCAACTCAACATATATATATATTTTTTATAACATATTTTGCCCATCTTTAGTAGCCTCCAAAACCAGTTCTATTATTTCAACTCAGCCATGCTTCCTATTTGAGATTTTTCTTTTGAATATTTAGCTATAGAAATGTGAGTTTTGCTATTAGCTATTTTTAGATAAAAAAATATATATATGAGTATAGAAAAAATGCTGATAACTTTTTTTTTTCAATTCTCCACATTTTATTCAAAACTTTTCAAGCTGCGCCACACTGTGTAAAAATTGTATGTAACCGAATTACTGGTAAATGTGGTCATGACTTTTAAACTTACAAGACTCGCACAGAGTTAATGAATTACCTCAATATATTGAACATTTGTATGCACATACATACATACATATATTATTAGAAAGGCTATTACAAATATACAAACACGCATAAATTATATTAAATTTGGTTGTGTTAAAAATTAAATATTTTCCGTTAGTTATTAATTATAAATTTATTAATTTTTTTCAACCCAATGAACCTTTTTTATGAAGGAAATCAATGTGCCTACATATTCATTAAAATTTGGTTACCTAAAAATTTCCCTACTTTGAATTTAAAGGCATTTGTTATATTATTTTATGTGCTGTTTTTAAAATTTCAGTATTTTTAAGCAAAAACAGTTTTAGCTTCGTTTTGGTTAGTTTTAGCCTTCCTTCAAAACAATCTTTTAACCTAAATAACTGATCGCAGGTAAAGCACCTTATGTTATTTTATCAAACATTCACTTCTATGCTATGCTCCCTGAAAATAATTAAATAATGTACGCTCTTTCCCAACTTAGCAGTCTCTTAAGTTTACATTTTTGCTCGCCGATTTGTGGATACTTTCAAACAAACAAATATTAGTAATAATGCCGGCCCAACCCATATAATCAGCTGAGCAGTTAAAGTGCTAAGTGCAAGAGCATACAAAGAGAAAATTCTAAGTACGCAACCCAACCCTGCTTTGCCTTGGCCATTTATGTACTATATCAATCGCCGTTTCCAATTTCAGCTCTTCCCCAGAAACATTCTGGTAGATTTGTTGAGATGTTGGTGTTGTGTTAGGCCATATGAAAAATCATACGATTTTCGTGTGGTATTGCACTATGGCAATGCGCATGACCGAAATTTGTAGGTAGATAAATGTGTCAAAATGCCGGTAGATAGTACGCGGTGTGTTGGTATTTTGTTGTTACACAGCAGGGTAGGCTGTTTGAGGTGAGCACAATTTACCGGTTTCTTAATGCGTAAATAGTTGGCGCTCATAACTCTTTCGTTTTCTACGAGTATTAACCTCTTTCTTTTTGTATGTACACATGTATGTATGTATGTACATTTTGCAATCGTTGAAGTTGTTGTGTAACTTAGCGCATGCATTTATATCTTTTAGACACAAAAAGCTTCTCGAATGATTCCATGAAAAAGCAAAACAACCAAGCTTAGCGCTTAAATGTCGGATAGTCACCAACAACTTCGTTAAAGACGACGAAACGAAGACATTTTGCGGTCGGTGTAAGTGTGGCACACTGTTGAATAAGCGAATAAGTTGCCTTTGGCGGGGTAAGCAACTATTTTTGGCTTTCCGATTGGTTGAAAATATGGCGTGGTTCGTTGGTCGTGATTTTTTTGCTCTGTGCAGGTTGCAAGCTAACTGTGGTGGCGATGGTTGTGTGTATACTGGGCCGAAGGGAATGAGTATATGCGGGCGTGAATGACGTACGCACAGCTTTTACTAACTGGCAAAATAGGAGAGAGAGTGAGAGTCACATTGAAGGTGAGAGAATGCGCCATAGAGCGTTCGGCTGGCATTGAAATTGAAAAGCCGGTAAGGAATTACAAAGAGACAAGTAGAAGCATATGATTTCGGTTCATAAGCAGGGTTTTAATACAGGTATGTGTGTATGTATGTACGTTCTTGTAAATGAGTAAACTGTTTGAAATATTGGCTGAAATGTAGAGTGGCCAGATGTATAATTTCTTCACAGTGCAAAGTGCAAGAGCTGTATAGTTTTATAGCGCATCTGAACTGTAAATGGTTTTGTATGAGAAACTTTGTCAAGTCTTTGGAATATCTTAACATACATTTATTTGCATTAATAAATCGTACTGTAATGTGCTATTATTTTAATATTTTGAGTCTAACCTATACATCTAAAATTTAATGCTATTTTTTATTTATTAATTTTTTTTCGTTTTGTTTTTTGTGCTAAAAAATAATTACACTATGTTAATGTGCATAGAACGCTCTTTATTAAATGTTGTGTATCCAGTCGAATAGTAAAAACTATAACCTCGAAATACCAAATACCTCATTAAAATCTGGACTTAGGTCAAGGAACTGCTTTTCAGCGGACTCGTGTAGCTTCTGCTCATAATTTTAGCAAGCTGAGAGTGAAAAACTGCTAAGTCCACTTTTTCTAAAAACATATATTTTAAGTGTATAAAAGAGAATTTGCGCTTCAAATATAAATTGCTTCGTTACCTTGCCAAAAATTGCCGAATGTACTGAAATGATTTCTCTTTATTTCCATTAATTTCAATTTAATTCAATTAAAAATATAAGTAGTAGTACGCCTTTTAACAAAATTTGTTATCTTTTATTTCTTTCTTAAACACCTTCCCTAAATTCAACTTCTTTGCTACTAGTTACTATATAATTTTAATATTATTTTGATTGCTAATGCTTTTATCTAGCAGGCTATTCTTAAGGCCAATCATGGTAAAACTAATCTACGGCCGTATGGTTTGACTGTAATAAATAAATATAAATAAATATATTTTAATGCAAAAGGTAATAAATAAATATAAATTTACTTGAATGCCAGAAGCAAGAAAATTATATTAAAAAAATACATCGTTTTCGAAAATATCATATAAACAGATAGTTGTTTTATTTCTAATCGTCTTCTTCAGAGACAAACAACTTTGCTACAGTAGTCGCTGGGAGCCAAATCTGGCGAATAAGGTGGATGTGAGAACAATTCGAAGTTCAATTCATGTAATTTTGCCATTGTTTTGATTGATTTGTGACACGGTGTGTTGTCTTGATGAAACAAAATTGGTTTCTTTGTCATATGCGGACGTTTCTTTACAATGTCGACCTTCAAGCGCTCCAATAGCGCAATATAATATTCACTGTCGATGGTATTTCCTTCTCAAGATAGTCGATGAATATTACACCACGCACATCCCAAAATACCGAGGCCAAAGCCTTTCCAGCCGATGGTTGCGTTTTCATGCGCTTTGGACGAGGTTAACCAATTGCTATCCACTCAAATGACAATCGTTTTGATTTTGGAATGAAGTGGTGGATCCACGTTTCATCCTTTGTCACATATCAACGCAAAAATACCGGGTTTCTCGCTTTTAAACATGGCTAAACACTGCTCAGAATCATCAAAGCGTTCTTATTTTTGGTCAACAGTGAGCAAACGCGGCAGCCACTTTGAACAGAGCTTTCTCGTAGTCAAATGGTCATGCAATATAAAGGCAAAACTTTTCTCTTTTGATATCTTTACGATGTCAGCTGACTTGACTCATGCAACTTTACTTTTCGATCGCTCAAAATGACTTTGTGGATTATTTTGATGTTTTCAGGTGTTACCGCATCATTTGGACGTCCACTGCGTTGTGTTCGTCATATTTTAGAACTATGATGTCTTACGAATATTAGTTGATTAGTCCATTAAATTGAAGCATGATTACAAAAATTAAAAAATGACCTTTATAAAGATCAACCACAAGACATAGGTTAGGTTAGGTTAGGTAGTAATGGTTGCCCAGAGAGTGAGCCCACTTGGACGAAAGAAGTTTCGTTCATCCTTTGTGATACCATTGCAAGAGTGTGGAAAGGAGGTGAAGGAAAAAAACGACAGGACGAAAAGGAGAGGGGTGGGGAGGGTTGAGTATTTGTGGACTATGAACGGTGACTAATTTGCGGTTGTGTTAGCCTCTTTATGCTGCTGATGAAGTTCAACAGATTTTTGATATCAAGACCTGCTCTGTCAGCAGGCGCAGAAAAGAAGTGAGAACCAAGATACTTGAATCTTAGTCCTGCGAGAACTGGGCAGCTAAGGAGCAGGTGCTGAGATAATTCTACCTCATCCTCCATACAGCTGACGCCTAAAGGAATCGAAGTAATTCCGAGTCTCACTACATGTATACCAGTGAGGATGCCCACGAAATTTGAGAGATGAGATTTTGTAATCCTCAGAATATCCCTCGAACGCCTCCAATCCAAACGAGGCCAGAAGGTCTTCGCGACCTTACACGTTCGTGTACTTGCCCAGTGCTCGCTGAGTTGGTGCAAAGCTCATCCTTCCAGACATAGTAATGTGTATTTTTTAGCCTTAGTTTTTTTATTTCATACAAACCTTGGGATAATAAATAATATTATTAATCCAACTAAGTTTAATAATAAAGTAATGTGAATATTTTTATGGATTTATATTTGTAAATTTTCATTTTTAACTTACAATTCTGCTGCAGACCTTATCTAAATATTGAAAAATAAATAAAAATTTTTGAAAAATAAATAAATAAAAAAATCTAAATAAATAAATACATATTTTTGAAAATATTTTAAACTAAATATCTTTAAATTGACAGTTCCATACAGAAGAAACTTTTATTTTCATTTTTTATTGCATTAAAATTGCAAATGAGAAACTCTTTAATTACAATTTATGTTAAAAAACGAAAAAAAGTGTATTCTGGCAATCCTAGCTTTAGTCAGCGCTTGCGGCCACACCTCTTTCTCATCATCAACGTCACCCACCCACATTACTTTTTAGTGTAATTGCTATTCACAAACTATTTAGGGGGAAATTTCAACAAAGAGTGACAAACAGTTACTGCATACATACAAATATGTATGTGTGTATATGTGTGTGTGTGTGCTAAATTGGCTTGAGAATATTTTTGGCATGTTTTCAGTTTCTAGAAAATGTCACTGAACAAACATACATACATACATATTTACGCTAATGGCATTGCATGAAAAAATGTGCATACCACTAGAATTGTAGTTAAAAAACAGAAAAGCGCTATAAATGGCTGTACAATTCATTCAATTAGGCGCATCGCGCACTCTCCCTTTCGCATGACCTCTTTGCCTGTACTAGTCGGCACATTAGGTCCGATAAGTTCTAGAAATAAATCATCCGACTTGTTGATGATAAATTAATTCTGCTTTTTCGTATTTTTCAAGATACTTTTTACAGTACCTTATCATGTACATAGCTTACATAGAGATATCTACATACATACGCACGTACATACATACAGGCTTCAAATATACAACGCGATGAAACGGCTACCGGCTTTTAAGCCCTCCATACGCGCGCGGCGCTCATCCACGAGACATATGCACCACCCGCTGTTGTTTGCCAATTAATTTTCATATCAGGCGATTTAGCTGGAAGAATGGAAACTAATATGTGTGTATTTTACATATGTACATACATACATACATATGTATGCTGGTGTGTATGTGGTATTGTTCCTGGATTCAGCATCAGGTGAGGCAGCTTGCCTTCAGCGCTGGCTGGCACATGCACTCATCAACTCATGGAAAATTTGTATGTATGTATGTGCTTATGTATCTAACCTTCCAAAGAATTCGATGAACATGCATACATACATACATACATACATATTAAACAAATAAACTTGAATTGAGTTTTTCATTCTGTCATTTAGTACTTCCGCAAATGAGATAAGCAATTGGTGTTATGCGCTTTGACGTAATACCAAAACGCAGACGGGGATTTGTAATAACCCAGTTTTTGAATGTACAAAAGTACATGGACGCGGGCATGAATACACATACATAAATATTATATATTAGCAGAAACATGAATAATAAGCTTACGTCTCTTAATTGATTAAGTCTTAATAGTTTAATGTAATGCCAGTTATTTAATGCAGCGAACTGGTTATTTAATGCCAAATACATGGCTGATGTAAATTACGTGTCGATATGTGCGTATATGCACATATATACGTACATATGTATATACAAGGTGGCACAAAATTAATCACCTTGGCGCAAGATTTTTAATTTTTTTATTTATAGTTTACAAACAGACAAACAATGGAGCGCGCAAAGTTCAAAATAAAAATTTCCATCACTCAAAATAATTTTGATTTTTTTTTATTTAGTAAAAAAGTTATTCTAAAACAAAGTTTCATCTCATTTCGTTTATTTCAAGTCTAAAACATAATTGCAGTTTTTACAGATCGCTTAGAGCTAATATAAGCTTAATTTACCACAGATAGTTAAATAAATAAATTAGAAAAAAAACGAGTTTAAAAATTCATTCTTTGACACCGAAAAGTCAAGCGGAATAGAAATCGAGAGCTCATTGAATTCTCTTAGAGCGTGACCAATAGGAGCATTACGCGCATAATTCATATTAAGCTATTTAAAATGAAATGGCTGGCTTAAGATGAAATAAAGTGTTGCGTAGAGCTCTACTACATGGATGAACAATCGATTTCCCCTTTAATTACACTAAAAACAAAATATAGTGAGAGCATAGCCCGACTCCCTAGATACTTTAAATTAATTAAAAGCAAATGGGAGTTATTAAAAGAGAAGAGGATTTGAGAGTTCTAACGGCTTGAGAGCATCACCGCTCGAAATGCGCGATGTACTCAAAATACCTTGCGTCGGCAAGACTTTTGCTGTTTTTTATAATGGTACAGGATTACCAAAATTACTTATTTTCCTCAAACTTTAACAAAGAAAAAAAAAAAAAAGTTCATTGCAGATTATTTCGTTCTTGGTGATAAGAGAGCGTTTTTGTTCGCGGACTATTTCGTCGAATGATGCTAAAGAGTTAAGGAACACCTTCTCTCTACACGTTCAATTCTCTCAATTGCAAAGTGGTGGCAAGGCTTCCAGATAATTGGCGCTCACTCTAATCCAGAGCGAACAAAGCAAATAAACAGTAATTTGAGAGTGTAAAGGTTGGAGAACTGCAAACTATTACGCCGTATAAAAGCTAAGATTGAGTAAGAAGTGCATATAACAAAGTTAATGCGACTATTGAATGAAAAATGGTAGTCACAGATCACAACTAGACCTTTGAATTCAAGCACAGATTGCAGTAAAGTATTGGCAATACTATAAGATGATTGAACACCATGGCGAGAGTAACATGAAAAAATGTCTTCATATGTTGCGAGATGCCAGAGTTACTGCACCAGCGAATGGACGCAATAATTTTCGATTGCAACATAGAAACATCCTTAGTTTTTCTAATCACAGACAAGATTTTCAAAACAGCAGCACACAGAAGAAAATTGGCAAACGAAACACAGGTACTAACTAATATTGTTCATAAATAGCACAAAGAGAGGAGACCCTAAAATACTGCTTTGTGGCACCGCTGAAGATGTAATAAAAGGCTCCAAACATTCGCCCGCAATCGTTACGACACTTCGTCTATCGGATAAATAAGATTGCAACCATTGAATGAAAACCAAACGAGGCTAATTTATGTAATGAGAATTACGTGTGAGAAACTCCATAAAATGTTTTACAAAAATCTATGAAATGTTTTAGAAAAATCTATGAAATGTTTTAGAAAAACCCATGTAAACAAAACACAGTCGACTTGAAAATCTTCAGCAAAAGTTGAAAAAACAAACTGTAGATAAACTTGGAAACTGTATACCTATCCTTGAAAAATCCATGTTGATTGGTCGAAATTAAGCGCTTAGTCTCTTAGTCGCAAAGTACATCTGTTCTTTTACAATTCCTTCGAAAAGTTTGAATGCAATAGAAAGCTTCGAGATCGGTCTGTAATTGCATACTTCATTATTTTTGCTACTTCTCAAAATAGGGCTAATAGTTGTGATTTTTCAATCGTTGATCAAAACCCCAATAGATGAAGATTTATTAAAAATTAGTTTGAGCGGTAGAACAAAAGCCAGGGAGCTTTTGAGAAAAATTACAGACAGGCCATCCTTATCAGTCTGCGAATAAGTTCTTAAACCCAAGATCCCTTCTCAATGTCCAGAGAAACCAGCTTCAAAATGTTAAAATTCAAATATGAAAGCTAATTAACATGACAAGCAGAAAACGAGATGCATAATCACTGGTGAAATTTCATTTGAAAACAACGGCAAACAAATTGGCTACGAGCGCTTTTTCATGGCAGAAATACACTCTGAGGTTTGCCATTGCCTGCCGAGGGGCGACCGCTATTAGAAAAACGTTTTTCTTAATTTTGGGGTTACACCGAGATTCGAACCTACGTTCTCTCTGTGAATTCCGAATGGTAGTCAAGCACCAAACCATTCGGCTACGGCGGCCGTTTGACGTTTTAGATTTAACATATCGCCAAAAGACCTTATGATTAGACATAATATTCTCTATTCCTAAGAATATAGTGCCTGTACCAAAAATTATTTAAACAGTTGAATTTTTTCAAGCTTTGCTAGTAATTTAAAAAGATATTGTAGATTGAAACTTAGATTGTAGAAATTCTTGACTCCACTTGTTTTTAAGTTTTTTAAGTTGTAAAGTGGCAGCTTAAAAGGTTGTTTTTAATTTGTTGTACTTATTTCATGAACACTTCGAACAACTGAGCTTCAAAGGCAGAATAGCACTCAACAATTGATGATTAATTTTGCGCCACCTTGTATTTACATATATAATTAATACAGCAATTAGCGCTAACCATTGTGCGTTCTAAAATCCTGTGAATTACGGCAGCTGTTTAATTAAGTCAAGTTTGCTTCCACACGTCATTCAATATTGAACTTTTATGCATTGTCCGTTGTCTACGGTTTAAGTGTGACCAAGAACTGCTAGCTGTTGTAAAGCGAGGTCAAAAATAATTAATGTAAACATGTTTGAAATTAGTAGGAAGAATAATGAAATAATGAAATTTCGCTAGCAATAAAATTCCAGTTCACAAATCGACAAGCTGCTAAGCAGCAAGGAAATCTGGGGAAATCATGGGGATCAGTGGTTGAGCAGAAGAAATTCGCCTCAAGAAAAAGTTAGACCTGGATGCAGTCACACAAGGAAAGACCTTTGTAATGAGGCAGATGGAACGCCACACTGAAGTAATGCGAAAGCGGTTCCCCCTCCAAACGAGGGGGAGTGTTTTTAGTCTCTGGACATACCATTTCTGCGGGCAGCTATTTTGGTACGTCCGTTTCTTACTTATGGTGCTGAAATCTGGACGCTGAAAGTTAATGATATAAAGCAGCTAATGCGATTTGAAAGAAATAAAATGAGAAAAATCTACGGCCGTATTCGGCTTGAAAATGGCACGTATCGCATTTGTTACACTAACGAAATTGAAAACCTTATTGGTGGGAAAAATGTAATACGTTCTATTAATGCGCAGGGCATTAGATGAATTGGCCACATCATAAGTATGCCCAACGAAAGAATCCCAAGAGAGGTGTTTACTTTGCGTTCAATTGGAGGAAGAAAGAGACGCCGACCAAGAAAGAGATTTCAGACTTAAAAGCGATGAACGTTCGTAATTGGAGAAATGAGGCAAGAGAGAGACTGAATTGGAGGAGGATTGTTGTTGAAGTTATGGTCCACTACAGATTGTTAAGATAAGAGGGAGAGAGAGAGAGAGAGAGAGAGAGAGAGGCATCTTAAACACCTCTTGATTTGTCCCTGAAACATTATTTTTCGGGTAAATAATTCTAAACTTGTATGAGAGGCATCTAAACCCCCTTTTGATTTGTCCCTGAAACTTTACCAAAAAAAAACATCCTCCAACTATAAACTCATATGAGTAGATTTTTCCTCTCAAACCTAATCCCTATTCTTCTGTACACTCCCAAGTGATTTGTGCCCGGACTTCAATTTTCTCATACAAATAAAATCTCCACATGAGTAGACTTTCCCCTGAAAAGTTGAAAAGCTGAGAGCGGCTTTAAATATACGGTGGAGCGCTTTGCAATAACTGAATGCGTAAGCCCAAAAAGCATAAATTTAATCGATGAAAAATCTATAAACCGGAAAAACATTAAGTAACCATCCATAAACGTCTGGAGTCACAATTACGTTGCTGCATTTATTGGCGCATTTAAATATTTAATTACGTTCGATTACTATGATGTAAAAATTTATTTTAACATCAGACATTTTTTGCTCTCTACAATTTTATAGATCTTGTTTGCAAAACAAGTTACTCAACATATTATTAGCATGTCTATAAATTTATGATTTGTTGTTAGGCCTTTGTTGTTTCTTGAAATCTCACAGGAAGTTCTTATGAACTGGTAGATATTTAATTATTTTAAATAAAAACTATTATTTGAAAGACATTTTTTAGCGGTCAGCGGAGCACCTAATATTTCTTAAGAGGGGTCTTATACGTACATATGTGCCCATAATTAATGAAGTGGTCTAAGTCAAAATTAAAAAAAAAACAAAAATAGTTTATCTGTTATTTCACACCACACTGATTTAAACTAAATTTATTCAATATAATTTTTACGGTATCGTCAAAGCTACACCATTAGTTATTGGTTGTAATTTCAACATTATTTCGAACTCTTTTAGTGCAAGTGAAAGTAGTTTAAGTCTATGCAAATTTTAGAAACAACATTTTCGTATGAAATTTACAAAAAAATTTCATATTCATAATAAATTTCGGTTAATCAAAAAAATTCTAAATAAAAAGGTCACATAATGTAAAAATATTTTTTAATTTATTATTATTATTTATAGAGGTTATATGTATACAATATAACCCTAAAAAAATATAAAAGGGGCGTAAACGCCAATTATATATTTATATATGTATACATATGCAGGCTTACATACACACTTCCAAAAGCATCCTAAAGGCAACACCTGTTCACCAATTTAAACCATTTATTTATTTCATTTTTAATTAAAATTTTTTCTTATGAAAGTAAAGTTCAGCCTGTAACAAGGAGTTATAACAATCCTATTTCAAACTTTGTACAAGATTTATAAATTATTTATGGATAAATTTTCATCAAAATTTCACAATTCTTAATCAGCATTTTTTTTTTATTTGGGTCCGCAGTATTATAACCCATTAAATTTTAGTAACATTTAGTAAAGTGCAAGTTTTAAGGCTTTCAAAACTTTCGCTGACTTTTGATAATTTTTTCTCCTGACGATGCTTCGCATTTTCTCCATAAAACAAATGTACGGCATTTATTAAACAATTTTTTTTTTGTAATTTTTTTAATTTAATTTTTTTTGTTTTTTATTTTATTGTATTTAAAAAAAATTATTTGAATTTAATTTTTTTTTGCAATTGCTTTTTTAATTTTTCTTTAATTTTGTTATAATTTTGCTTTAAACATTTTTTTAATTTTTTTTTAATTTTATTCTATTTTTAATTATTTTTAATTTTTTTTAATTTATTCAAAATTTTATTTATTTATTATTTTTTTTTAATTCATTCTAAATTTTATTTATTTTATTATTATTTTTAATTTTTTATTTATTTTTTAATTTCGATTTACAAGATTTATAAATTATTTATAAATCAATTTTCATCAAAATTTACGATTTTTAATCAGCATTTTTTTTTTAATTCGGTACGTAGTAAATAGTCCTTTAAACTTTGCCTGATTTTTGATTATTTTTTTCCCTGGCGATGTTTCGCGTTTTTCCATAAAATAAATGCGGTGCATGGAAAAAGAGAAAAAAAAATCGATGCATCGCATTTTCGCCATAAAAGAAATATAAACATTTTTTAAACAATTTTTTTTTTTAATTTTTTTTAATTTAAAAATTTGTTTGAATTTTATTTAAAAATAATTTTAATTTAATGTTTTTTTGTTTTTAAATTTTTCTTTCATTTGGTTTTAATTTTGCTTTAAACATTTTTTTAATTTTTAGTTTTTTTTTTAATTTTTCTTAATTTATTTTAAATTTTATTTATTTTTTTTTGTAATTTAAAATTTTTTTTAGTTTTTTTTTTAATTTTGTTTAAAATTTTTTTTTTAATTTTTAAACAATTTGTGTTTTTAATTTTGATTTAAACTTTTTTCTAAATGTTAATTTTTAATATTGTTTTTAAAAATTTATTTAAATTTTTATTTGTTTTTTTTTGTTTTTTAATTTGGTTTTTAAAAATGTATTTAAATTTTTACGTTTTTTTATTTTTATTTTGTTTTTTAATTGTGTATTTGCAATTAGTACTTTGAAGATTTATTTTTGGTTCATGGTAAAGAGGTGATCAATAAGTTGAACCAGAAGAAGAAATAACAGCTTGTAAAATTTTGGGCTTTTCACACACTACTGGTCGCTAAGAAGCCTGCCTACAAAAATAAAAATCGTATGAATTTTGTTTATTTGCAGTTTCATCCCAATTCTGATCGCACTCACTACCCACCCACTACGCAGATGACACCTACCATAACCTCGCCTTTTAATATATGTGAATGCGTGTATGTGCATTTGTATGTATGTATTTTGCGCATTTACCGCAACCTTACGCCATTTCTTTGTTTTCACTTGACAACCTCATTGTTACAATCGAATCAATCTAAAGTGTTGGAGGGCGTCCCCAGTTCCTTTCTCATTGGCCAGATGCCAAGTTTGCGCACACTTTTGCCTGTAATGAACGCTTTATTTTTATTTAAGTTATCTATTTTTATTTTGGCGCTAAGAGATGCACTTTTATGCCAATATATTTACATACTTACATGTGAAATGTGGTGTAAAATATAGCGCAGATGGCCTGATTATCACCTGATGCGCGCGCTTCTTTAACTGGGTGGGAGGATAAGTAGGTATTGCACTTTGTTTGGGCAGAATTGCATCAGGTACATAGACACAACAACAAATATATCTATTTGTCAGCATATGTACATATGTATATAGCAGATTGTAATGCAGTAGCTGTGATTGTACAATATGTATATTCACATAAGTGACTTCAGACAATGGCGATGAGTATTTGCACTTATAAATATGAGACATTGTTTTTTTTATAATGTATGTACACATGCCATCTTGATCTATTAGTGCCGCATTCCATGAAGATAAGATCTGTCTAAATTTTTAAATGCGGGCAGTTGAGTTGCAAAAATAAAAAACATGTACACGTCGTATGACTTTCTTAAAGCTATTTTGTACGTTATTTTGAATTCTTCGAAATAAATAAATGGTCAGCAAAAGACATAAACATTTTGGTAGAAAAACAATTCTTGGTATTCTATTTCTGCACTAATTGCACATCACCTTATTTGCGACAAATTTGTGGCAAAACATTTTTTGAATAACAACAATAGTTTTGTGCGAAGTTTTAATGAAATTCAACCTCTTGAAATAATTTTTATAATTTTTAATTCCATCTAACATTCCTATAAATTTTTTAAAATTTTTTTTAACTAATTTTCCTTACAATCAGGTTCGTACTGGAATCAATCCTGATGGCTCGCAAGCCACCCCACTTCATCAAAAAGACAGCCGCTCCTAACATGGAGAATAGACGATGACCAGGTAGCCGCCCACTAAGAGTCAGTCGCTTTTGGGTTTTTCTATTGTTCACCATGCTCGTGCACGGTGACGGGGACACTTTTTTTTTTATTGAAGGCGGCGTTGAATCGCCTTTAACACAGAAACCTTATCGATATAGCCTTTATACGAGCGTTCTCTTATGCCACGTTCTCCGTTTTTGACGCTTAAGGTAATAGCGAACTCTGAGGGGTTCTGTTCCTCGTGGTACTGAGATTAAGTCTTCGGTCAGACCTTGCACCCGAAGACACTACCAGTTGAGCTCCCCTACTCAGGGACTGGTCACCCTAGATTTTAGTCGCCTTTAACGACAGGCATACCTTACCTTGGGCAAATTCTAACCTCTGGCACGTTGGAGTCAAATCCTTATCGCTATCTCTATCTCTCTATATCTGTCTCTCTGTCTCTATTTCTATTTCTATCTTTATCTCTATCCCTATCTCTATCTCTATCTCTATCTCTATCTCTATCTCTATCTCTATCTCTATCTCTATCTCTATCTCTATCTCTATCTCTATCTCTATCCCTATCTCTATCTCTATCTCTATCTCTACATCTATCTCTATCTCTATCCCTATCTCTGTCTCTATCTCTATCACTATCACTATCCCTTTCTCTATATCTCTATCTTTATCTTTACCGTTACCGTAATTTTCATCAAAATAAAAATTTTTTGGTTATAATTTTCCAAAAATATGGTGGCTTAAAGTTTTGCGTTGATTTTTCATCCTTTTTTGTTGACGGAAGTTTGCTTCTATACAACGAACGCTTGCAGTTTTTGTATAGAGAGAAAATTAGTGCGATTCTTTAGCCTCTTCAAACTCACACTCTTTCTACTAAAATTCAATGGGCTACAAAACTGTAGATTCTAAATTTTTCTAAAAATTCTCATTAAAAATTTGAAATTTTAATGAAAAATTGTTGAATATGCAAAATTTTGTACAAAGACTGAAACTTTAAGTCATATGGCTTTTGTTGTTGCATAAACTATGCTTTTATAAAATAAAATTATATGAATAGTGAAAACTTTGCAATGCGTCGCAATGCCATGATTGTGCACAGAGGTGCAGACACATACATACATATGTACATACATATCTTGATTATATGACATCATGCGAGATATTCACTGCCCTTTCAACTTTTTTTGTTACAAAAGTATAAATAAATCATGCAGAGGGTTCATTACACTCAACGCCATCCCATTTCCACATTAACTGGTATGAATTGTTGTAAATCGAATTAAAAATTAAAAGGCCAATAAAACTTTTCAAATTTTAACAGATCTGCACGCTAAATGCGTATGAACATATGTAGGTCAATTAAAGTAACAAAAATTTCATAAATTCAGAGAAGTCTTAAGTGTTTCACATTCTCTTCTAGGGTTGCCGTTTATACATATTAATTTAATTACTTTAGTTATTTAATCTAAATTGCAAGTGTTTTACGCATATCGCCGCCAGACAAGCGCTTCCTCTTTAGAGGCGCTATCTTTTGATTAGATAAGAAATGTGTAGCACTCATAAGTGGCTTAGCAAATGAGTTATTGAACTATTTCATACTACTGAGATACTTTGCATAGGACCTCAAACCCAACTAAAATAAAAAGTTTTATCATATCTGACGGAATGCTTAACTAGCTTTAATAATCGTACATACATACGTGTGTATGTGTGCTAACTTGAGTGTATGAACATAATAGTTGAAGTATAACTGTATCTCTGTTTCAAAGATCACCAGGCTTGCCGGTCTCCCGACGTCCAAATTCCATTAATTGTGTAAATGGCGCACACGCTTAACCGCATAAACAATGTATACGTTTGTATGTGTGTGTGAATGTTAGAATGCGTGTAGAAATGATTAGAGGCCTAGTGTTTGCTGCTGTACCTTGACACTCACACAATTTCAGCGCTCGTACATACTTACATACATGTGTACATATGTATGTGGAAAGAGACGAATTTCTTAAGCGGTGGATGGTTTACTTCTTTGACTAGCTGCCTGATGTCTGGAGTTACACGCGCTGTCCGCATGTTCAACAACAACAAAGCCATGAAGAGCTACATACGTTTTATGAGCACGCATTATTTCTACACATTTGACTCTATTGAAAGCAACAACAAAAATAAACAATATTGTAAATGTATACACTTTCAAGAACTTACATACATACAAATATGTACATACTTATACCTATATATGTATGTAGGTACGAATGTACGCACATGGACTAGCGTCGCGTGGTATCGTCTAGCGTTCCATGATAGCGTCTCTGTCGAATTGTTTTATTTCTGCGCTCTTAACGAGAAACATTTCCACTTAATTTCTTCTCCTGCAAGCGGTAATGAAAAATTCCATGATTCTCACAGTAGAAAGTGAGTGGGAGCATGCTAAGTATGTAGGCATTTATGTATGTACACGTGTATGTATATATACTTTACATATACATATGTATGTAAGCCGTATGCTGTTCGTGCGTCTCACGCCGTTGTTGCGTGATCATGGCGTGCGCGCACAATCAGCGTTACCAGCAGACGCTTAAACAGCTGATCGACCAACTGATTGCGTTGCTCACTGGCTATCGACCCGTTTACTCTATTTTCGAATAACTTATGGCTTTGCGGTTGGTTGTATTGTTGATTTCTTTAGCCCTTTGCATGGTGACGTAGCGTGGTGATACTCACGCATTTCATGCTCGATTGCGGTATAGAAAATTCACTAACTACTTAAAAAACTTCATCAAATTGTAAAAAAGCATGCAAAGCGGCATGTACCGCTTCTCAGACGGCGTCCCATTCGAGGGCGTCTAATTCTGCGATAAAATCAAGTAGCAGACCGGCTGGCGTCACAGGCGTTTTTGCTGTGCTTTTTTTGCGCTATTCATTATTTTCTTCTCGCTCGTGTTATTGTTTGTAAAAAACAAAAAATTTGTGACGCTGTTGGAAATAAAATCAACTAAGGATAAATTCTAGTGTTTGTTGTATTTTATTATCAGTCACACTTTCAATTGTTATTTTGTGTTGGACTTTGCTTCAGTGCAATTGATTAAATATTAAGTGGTCAAATATTGTATGGAAAAATATTTACTCATGAATACAAATCGAAAAATTAGAAGTTTATTTTCCAAGTTGTGCTATTAAGAATTGATGTAGGCATTGAATAAAATAAAAAAACAATTTTTAAATTTTCCATACAAATTACAGCGCCAATTTGAGTACTCCCTATTATGCACTGGTTTGTATTTACATATGTATATTAAACTCAAATGATAAATAACAGATGATAAATAACCTGAAGGGGAGAAGGCACTCACTCAGTTTACCATCTACATTTGATTGTTGTTAGATTGTAACTCATGCATGCACAGCCGATAGTAACCGATTTTTTTTTTGTAATAGCATAGCAATAAAAAGTTGCCTTTATAAGAGTAAATAAAAATCACAAAACATTACCTGCTTAGAGTAACGTTTTGAAGCGCCTGCAGCCTACTCAAATACCTCCGAGTGCATCTCTGCCATGAAAAATCTCCTCAAAAAACCACAATTCGCCGTTCGTAGTCGGCTCAAAACTGTAAATCTCTCCACTTGTGAAACAACATTAAAACGCACGCCACAAATGGGGAAAGATGCTCGGCCAAACACCTAACAGAAGTGTACGCGTCAATTATTTATTTATTTTATTTTTACTTAAGTTATTTGGTTAATTTAAAAATAAATATAATATTCGTCATATGAGCGCCGCGACTATAAGTTACATGGTCTATTCGATTCGTATAATATTTGACTACTTTTTTCAATAAGTCTGAATAGCAATTCTAAATGCGCTCAATTTGCATAAAATGCGACGCCGCCGATGGTCATTTGGCTTCAATGCTTTCAGGTGTTGTATTTTATAGGCAGGCATGCCAAGATTCTTCATAAGAGTCACAAAATGGTTCCACGAAGAATAGTAAATGAGGTTCCCTTGTCGCACAGTGGTATCACAAAGGACCTGTTGTAAGGTCTGGAGAGTTGGCCGACTACCACCACAAGATCTTTACGTAAAATTTCCAACTAGTCGAAGGAAACAGGCCAACAATTTGAGAACGACGACGAATCGAGATTTCGACTTCATTTTCAACACTTCGCTCGATGAACGAAAAGATTTTTTTCAAAGTAAATTTCGACAATTTGCAAGCTTGTCAATAGAGTTTGTCATTCACAGCTGCCAAACCGTAGTTCTGGATATCGATAGTTCTCATGCAGCTAAAATAAAGGGTAATTTTTTGGACTGTATAAGTAATAGCAATTCTACTCTTTGACCCAAATTAATATTTTTATTTTTGAAAAAAAAAAAAATTCTGAATAGTTTTGATTTTTATTATTTTATTAAAAACCACACCAAAAATTCAAATATTTTTGTTTTTTTTGTAAAATATTGTGAAAAAAAGTCTTAATAGTTTTGATTTTTATTATTTTATTAAAAACCACACCAAAAATTCCAATGTTTTTTTTTAAGTATTGTAAAAAAAAAATTCCAAATAGTTTTCATTTTTATTACTTTATCAAATACCACACCAAAATTGCGATTTATTTCATTATTTATAGTTTTTATCATTTATTGACGCCTAAAGCGCAATAAAATCAAATAAAAAACTTTAGTTAAAAAATTATTTTGATATTCAAATTTATTGCATTTTAATCAAGTTCAACCCTTTTGCGTTCAACCGCAAAGCACAACAAGTTAAAGTTTATATACATACACATATTTATATATATAAATAACGTATTTCCATTTTTTTTTAATTTGCAAATGAATTGAGCACAAGGAAACCATAAAAATCACGCAGTCAGCTCACCACCAAATTAACCATTAGCCAAGGCGAACTCTGCTGCAACTAATACAGTCTAACTAATAGTTCAATATAAAATAATAAATCGAAATTATTGCACTTGAATAGCTGTCAATCGTTCTGATACAAGTATGCAAGTATACATACATACATACACACAGGTATAGGTAGATTGCATGCCACGTAAAATTTATTGAATACTTGCCGATAATCCATTTATTGGTCGTGATAAGAATTTATTCATATTGAAAACGTCAAACGGCACTAACACATACATAAGTACATATAAACTTACATATATAATTAATATTGTAAATTAGTTGAACTGCAATGCAGACAACCATATTTTTTGTGTTAATCCATCAGCGCATGCAAAGGCTTGGAGTTCTCTGTTTAGTACTGTTTTTGTTTTTGTTTTTTTGACAGCTATTACAGTTCGATAATGTCTCTACAGTAGTTCGGTAGACAATTTTCAATTTATTAAATAAAATATATACAGTGAACTCTCTTTCTCTCTCACCGGACACCTAAGGGACTGAAAAATTTGTCCGCTTCTGAGAAAAGTGTAGAAAAAGTTAATATGTTATGGGAGGGTCAAGGTGTTATGGGAGGGTTAAGGTGTTATGCGAGGGGTTGTTCGCTCAAGAGAAAAAAATTTAAATAAAAAAAATTCTCAAGGATTTAGGATATCAACTGAAACAGATGTCCGCTTATGTTAGGAGTCGCAGTATCGCCCAGTAGCTAAAGATCAACTACAAAACAGTTTTAAATTTTAAAAAATTTTACGCAAAAAAAATGGATTTCTTTTTCCCCAAACTAATATTATTTATTAGCCGAAGATTTGTATGAAATAAAGAGACTAAGGCTAGAAAATATTTACTAAAGTCGTTTGACTGTTATTTTTTTAATACAAGCTTGTGTTGGGAAATTTTCTGGTACGACACATTTGTTTTCTTCTATCTATTTTTTATTTAAAAAGCCGCAAGATGCTGCTAAATTTTAAAATTTTGTTTTGTTAGTTATAATTTTTCGCAAGTTTTAGTTTGATTTGCATATAAAAAATTTCGTGCTGCCGCGTTAAAAAAAAATTAAAATTAAAACTTTTTTTATTATAATATGAAAAAATGCCATTCCACTGCTTTGTATCATCGATTTCCTAAATAAGAAAAAGATATCAAAAAAAGTTGTTAGCTACAAAATTCGAGGATTTTCTTCGATACCAAAGACTACCGAAAATTTGCTTTTTATGAAAGAAAAATTTCAACATCTTATGCAGAAAAAAGTTATCAAAAATCAACGCTAATTTTAATAGATTGTAAACTTACACTGCTTTATACTAAAACTTAATGGGCATATCCAGAGGTTTTCTAAAGACTCTGATTAAAATATTTAAAATTTTGATAATAAGTTTCTGAAATTTGTGAATTTATTGCGATCTTATTAGTTTTATGAGTTTTGTACGAAGTTTGACATTTTTTTATTAGATATTTTATTTTATTTTTATGAGAAATTTACGAAAAAATTAGCATGGAAAATATTGCGAATATTCTAAAAAGTTGAAGTGGTTTAAGCATACGCGTACTTTAAATTTTGGGAGGCTCAAAATTCATTTTAGCTGTGCTGTGCTCTAAATACTTTCTTTCTTATGATTTGATGTATAGTCCGAAACAGCTAGCAACGATGTTGAAAAAAAAAATATATAAAAAAAAATAAAAACTAACAAAAAAAAAGTAATAATGAAATAAAATTAAGAAAACAAATTTATTAAAAAAGAAAAATAAATAAATAGAAAAAAATGATAAAATAAAAAGAATATAAAAACGTGATTTAATAAAAAACAAAAAAAATAAACAAAATACAAAAAGCAAATAAAGAATAAAAAAAAGAAAAAAATAGTTATAAAAAAACTAAATAAATAGAAAAAATCTATATATATAAAAAGAAGTTACATTTCCTTGATAATCTTATAACTCAAGAACGGGCTCACCTATCCAAACCAAATTTTTAGGCTTTGTTTGGACTATTCAGTAGATGGTTTGTGTTTTAAAATTTTAAGAATCGGATACCAGGGTCTCGAGAAATAGGCCAAAACGTGAACCCGGGTAACCCTAGGATGTGTTTGTACAATATGGGTAGCAAATGGAAGCTGTTGATGATTTCTATAGTATAGAGTATTTTTCGTACCGTTCTGTGACTAGGGTCTCGAGATATAATCCAAAACGTGGAACCGGGTAACCCTAGGATGTGTTTGTACAATATGGGTAGCAAATGGAAGCTGCTGATGATTCTATAGTATAGAGTATTTTTGATGCCGCTCCGTGACTAGGGTCTCGAGATATAATCCAAAACGTGGACCCGGGTAACCCTAGGATGTGTTTGTACAATATGGGTAGCAAATGGAAGCTGCTGATGATTCTATAGTATAGAGTATTTTTGATGCCGCTCCGTGACTAGGGTCTCGAGATATAATCCAAAACGTGGACCCGGGTAACCCTAGGATGTGTTTGTACAATATGGGTAGCAAATGGGAGCTGTTGATGATTTCTATAGTATAGAGTATTTTTCATACCGTTCCGTGACTAGGGTCTCGAGATATAATCCAAAACGTGGACCCGGGTAACCCTAGGATGTGTTTGTACAATATGGGTAGCAAATGGAAGCTGCTGATGATTCTATAGTATTGAGTATTTTTGATGCCGCTCCGTGGCTAGCGTCTCGAGATATCGCCCAAAATGTGGACCCCGATAACTTAAGGATGTGTTCGTACAATATGGGTAGCAAATGGAAGCTGTTGATGATTTCTATAGTATAGAGTATTTTTCATACCGTTCCGTGACTAGGGTCTCGAGATATAATCCAAAACGTGGACCCGGGTAACCCTAGGATGTGTTTGTACAATATGGGTAGCAAATGGAAGCTGCTGATGATTCTATAGTATAGAGTATTTTTGATGCCGCTCCGTGACTAGGGTCTCGAGATATAATCCAAAACGTGGACCCGGGTAACCCTAGGATGTGTTTGTACAATATGGGTAGCAAATGGGAGCTGTTGATGATTTCTATAGTATAGAGTATTTTTCATACCGTTCCGTGACTAGGGTCTCGAGATATAATCCAAAACGTGGACCCGGGTAACCCTAGGATGTGTTTGTACAATATGGGTAGCAAATGGAAGCTGCTGATGATTCTATAGTATTGAGTATTTTTGATGCCGCTCCGTGGCTAGCGTCTCGAGATATCGCCCAAAATGTGGACCCCGATAACTTAAGGATGTGTTTGTACAATATGGGTAGCAAATGGAAGCTGCTGATGATTCTATAGTATCGAGTATTTTTAATGCCCCTCCGTAACTAGGGTCTCGAGATATAGACCAAAACGTGGACCTGGATAACCCTAGGATATGTTTGAACCACATGAGTATCCATTTCGGCAAAAATGTAAAGCACTTATGGATTTAATTGTGAAATTATATGTATTTGGGGAGGTGCGTTGCCATATGTACTCCATCGAATGGCAGAAAAGGGGATTGCCGCACGCACATATACTAATTTGGCTGGTACATAAAATAACTCCGAATCAAATCGATAGCCTTATATCAGCTGAAATTCCTAACCACACTGCTGATCCTGGGTTATTTCAAGTTGTCGAACCGATTGACACAAAAATTTTAGAGTCCTTTTCTATCTTTGAGGAGGTGGTTTGTGTGAAGTTTGATTGAAATCGGTGCAGCCGTTCCTGAGTTATGATATTTTATGTGAGTAATGGTTTCCTCTCATACGAAATGCCCGTATGGGAAAAACAATAACAAATACACAGCCGCTTATGAGCGTTTCTGTTGTACTGTTGTGGTTGTAAGTGTATTATGTTAATATTAATTTTGGGCGAAAATATAATAAAAACTGGAGCATTCAAGGAACTGGAAAAACATTTTTAACTTTATTTATTTTAGCATAATTTATTTAGCGTAAAAAATTGAAATGGAAATTAAAGAATCAAAGTTTAATTACAAGTTTTTATCGGCTCTTTCACCTTACCTGTATATAGGTGACCACTACAATCAAATTTTAAAAAAGTACAGAAAAGGCTATTGTGACATCTTTAGAAAGTATGTTGAATGAAAAAAATCAACTAATTCAACTGTTTAAACATTTTACGAGTTCTATAAAGAAAACTTAATATGAAAAATTCCTTGCGATATAAAAAAAACATTGTATGTATGGTGGTGCGAAGCCCACTGGGTGATGCTAGTAATTAAATAAAAAAAAAATAAAAAAATGAATTAATAAAAAGCAATATAAAAAAATAAAACAGGTAATAAAAATTAAAAGCAAAAATAAAAATAAAAAATGAAAACAAATTTATAAAAATAGTTCCATACAAATTCACCCGCCCTAATCTAAACATATTGAAATTTAAATATACTTAAATAGAAAAAAATTTAAAAAAATTAAAAAAAAAAACAAAGTAAAATAAAAGTTCCACACAAATTGATACGCCCTAATCTAAATATAATAAAACTTAAATAGAAAAAAAAGTAAAATGAATAAAAAAATTTAAAAAAAAAGTAAAAATAAAGTTCCACACAAATTGACCCGCCCTAATCTAAATATATTGAAACTGAAATATATTTAAATAGAAAAAAAAACATAAAGAAATTAAAAAAAAACTAATTAAAAAAAATAGTTCCATACAAATTGACCCGCCTTAATCTAAATAATATACATTGAAACTTAAATATATTTAAATAGAAAAACAATATACAAAAAATAAAAAAAAAAATAAAAAAAAAGTAAAAAAGGGTCCATACAAATTGACCCGCCCTAATCTAAATATATTGATTTTTAAATATACTTAAATAGAAAAAAAAATAAAAAAACATAAAAAAGTAAAGAAAAAAAAATTCCACACAAATTGCCCCGCCCTAGTGTATATAGATTGAGACTTCAAACAACCGCTGCTTGCGTTTGGTTTAAGTCGTCACTAAAATCACTGATTTTGTTTTTACCAATTGCCTTCCTCAATATGAATTTGGCTTCTAGTGCAGGGTTCGGCCCTCAGTTAGACACTCAATATTGTTTGTCGGCGCTGCAGCGTGGCACATTTGTTGAATGACAAATGCTTAGGTGAATAGCAAATGTGTTCAGGTGAATCGGTCAACTTGACCGCAGCAAAATTTTTTTTTGCAAGTTGGACAGGTTAATCAATATGCGGGACGAGTAGTCGGCCCGACTTTGTGTCTTTTCATGTACGCATGTATGTACCTGTATGCATGCACCACCGGCTTTTGTGTGTGTGTGTGTGTGTGTAGGGTGCACAATTTCGCAATAAATTCGTAGCTAGCACTTATAGCTCCCTGCAGATGTTGAGGGGCACGTCAAAATGACCACCTACACGGCTACATACTAATACACTAATACTTTTATGTATGCACACTTGTGTAAAATAATGGAAACGGACGGACTGCCAAGTTTTAAGTATTCTGTTTTGCTGTATTTAATTTTAATTTTTTAAGGATAGTGCAAAACAAACTACAAAACTCTAACTCAAAGCTCCTAACTTTGTACGAAATTCGCAAAAATTTTTAGAATTAAAAAAAAAATATCAATATTTCTAAGTTTTTATTCGGAATTTGGGAAAAATTCTGGTTATGTAGCTTTATAACCCATTCAGTATCAGCAATCAATATTACCAAATGTAGACGCAAATTTAAAGTGGTTCAAAATTCTCCTTGATTTTTGACAATTTTTTTTTCGCGGAAGTGTTGCGCATTTTCTTCCCCATAAAAAACTGCGAAATATGTGTTTTATGTGGAAGAAAATTGGCAACATCGCACACAAAACAAAATTACACTTTATTATTATTTTTATTAATATTAAATGGGCTACAAAACTGCATACTTAGAGATTTTTTTAAACATTCTGATACAAAATTTTCAATTTGATGACAATTTTTTTTTTTGTTAAATGTTTGACATAAAACAGTTTGAAGCTTTGAGTTACATGACTTTTATTGTACACGGTACTATAAAAAATAAATAAATAAAAATTTACTGTATAAAAAATGAAAGGTAAATACCACAAAAAAAAAATCGTCAAAACCTCATAATTGGCTAGGTTTCTATTATTTTGACCACAGGTGTGCGAGACGTCTTGTCACGAGTGGGGAATTTTTTTAAAGCTCTATCATTGGGTGGCTTACTAAGCACTTCTAAATGGCTTGAATATATTTTTGGCACGTGTAACTATCGCATCGCATTTCTGCATATACACTCGCAACCTAATTGAATGTGAAAGGAAGCAGCAAAATTGGAAATATGAATTAAATATGAAATAAAAAAATTGTTTATTCAGAACAGTTGAGTGAAAGAGATTTCAAATAAAGCAACACGCGCTCTGTGTCTACCTGCCGACGTGCACGCAGCCTTCGAGCCATTTGAAGCTGTTAGCCAAAATTAGAAATGCTGCTTTAAAACTATAAAACGAAGCGCACACACAAAATTTTACATTTCAATTTGTATACAAAATGATTTTGATTTGCAGAACAGCAACTGGTGGTTGCTTAGCAGTTGCCGTTGTTGTTGTAGTGCTATACTGGCTGGCGAGACCTCAGGGCTATCGCGTACAGTTGTATTTGTTGTTGATGACAGCTGACTAGCTAAAACAAAAGCAATAATTTTCGAATGCTATGCGCTAGTTCGTTTGTAACGCCTTGGCCATTGGTGTGTCGTTGTTTTTGTATATGCAAAAGCAGCCGGTTAACAATTAAAAATTGCTCGATGATTGCCAAGCTGACAGGTAAAATGATATAAATTCAAGATTATTTAAAAGCGAAAATAGAAACGTTGAGCAAAGCAAAGTAAAATAAATGAAATAAAATAAAGAGTAAAACAAAATAACGCAGGACAAAACAAAGTGAAATAAAGTAAAACAAAACAAAGTGAAATAAAAAAAACTAAAACTGAAATAATGTGAAAACTAAAATAAAATTTTGTGTAGAGTAAAATGGTAACATAAAATAAATTCAAAGATAAAATTTAATAACAAAATAATAAAATAAAATAGGACAAAAAATTGGTGAAATGGTTGAAGTGCCAGTCTGGCACTCCTCAAATAGCACTAAAGCCCCGTTTTGATAAAATAGGACAAAGTAAAATAAAATAAATTAAAATTAAATTAAATTCAAATACAACAAAAAATAAATAAAACGAACTTAAATACAGAAAGTAAAATAAAGCAAAATAAAATAGAATTGAAGTAGTTCAAATTGAAATTGAAATTAAAATTAAATAAAATAAATAAAAATTAAATTAAGTTATACGAACAAAAAAATATGGAAATGTGCGGCCAAAGCTCATTTTTTTTCGCCGAAGCGAAGCCGTAACCGAATTGAAATTTTGTGGCCGAACTCAAATTTTGTAACCGAGTATGGTTGAAGCCGAAGCCGAAGCCGAAGTGGAAGTTCTCCATTTAAAAACAAAATGAAAGAAAATCAGATAAAATGAAATAAAAATTAAACTGAATTAAAAAACTGTAAAAGAAAACTGAATTAAAAGTAAAATATGGAAAGAAAAATCAAAAATAAAATTAAAGGTAAAACAAGAATTAAAATGAAATAGAAAAGTAAAAAAAAATTGAAAGTAAAAGTTAAATAAAATATGACGAAAAAATTAGAAAAAAAACAAAAATTAAACTGTTCAGTTTTTTTCGCCGAAGCCAAGTTGTAAGCAAATTTTCTTTTTTTTTGGCTCGAACTCAAATTTTGTAACTCAATATGATTGAAGCCGGAAGTTCGGTCGTTCTCTATTGAAAATAAAATGAAACGAGATAAAATAAAATAAAAATTAAAAATAAAATGTAAAAGAAAACTAAGTTAAAAGTAAAATAGGAAATAAAATTAAAAAAAAGTATTAAAACAAAAATTATATAAAATAAAAACTAAACAAAATTGAAACTTAAATTTAAAAAAGTAAAAAAATAAAAATGAAAAAGTAAAAATAAATAGATAAAAGTAAAAATAAATAAATTTTTTTAAAATCTAAAAATAAAAAAAGTAAAAATAAGAAATGAAATAAAAAAGGAATTAAGATGAATTAAAATTTAAATTTAAAAAAGTAAGAAACTGAACATAAAAGTACAGAGATAAAAGTAGAAATAAAAAAAATAAAATAAAATAAATTTAAAAATTTAAATTAGCATTAAAATTTTTACATATAAATTTAAATTTTATTTTATATTAGGTTTGTTTTTTTATTTTAATTTTTATTATTTTGTTTTAATTTATTTTAATTTTAAATTTTATTTTCTTGTTTTAATTTATTTTAATTTAAAATAAATTGAATGTAAAATAAATTTATTAAATTAAATTTAAAATAAATTTAATTGAAATGAAAATAAATAAATTAAATTAAAATTAATCACTTCAATATTTTATTTCATTCTATGTTTGGTTTTCTTAGTAAATACAAACATTCACATTCCTATGCGAGTGTAAGCAGAAATTACATCCGTAAACATTTTCAACTATGTAGTTCCCTTTACGCATTCCGCTTCTTTTCAATTTATTGACTATTTTTGAATTTTATTCTTCTTCCTTTTTGAATGTAGATTCATAGTTGTTTTAATTTTGTGACAAATTTGCATAGAGGTGTGTCTACGCGCTCCTTCCGAAGAATATGATTGGCAATGGATTTGGTATTCTAATTATCAAATAAAAACCACCTTTCAGATTTTAAATGCGTGCGCCACACAATCGACTATTTTTAAAAAACAGATTCAAGTTAGCAACATGTTTAGGGGTGGGTTATTAATTGCAAAAACAAAAAAAAAAAAAAACAAATTAACTATGCAAAATTGGCCATAAAAAAAATTCTCAATTTTGCTGTGTCATTAGGTTTTACTTCAAGGGCTATGCGATTTTAACCTTTTCACTTTAGGCTAAAAGACACGCGCGTACAGCCAGACGCGCCGACGACAAGCGCGCACCCTACACTCAGCATGCGCGTATAAGAGAATACAAATATCTAAATAATTCAATCAATTTAAACAGCAGAACTTGTTCACAGTTTAATTTTCAACACACAGCGTGTCTTCGCTGTTATTGTTATTAATGTGTTTTAGTAGAGCATTAGAAAATATTACATTAATTAATAGGGCACATTAGCTGCTGAAGTCTATGGAGCTTTTCCGCCGTTATTCTACATACTCACTTTCGGCAATGTATAGAATTCACAATAAAAATAAAAAAATAATTTAAACTTTAGAAATTTTCATGATTTTCATTTTTGCTTTTTTAGAACTGCAAATTTCTCTGTTTATTTCGATTGACATAACCCAACTTTTCAAAAGTTGACAATTACGACAGTTTCTTTTTAGTTTTCTGTCGTAGTTATACTTCAATCTACGCCATTTTGTTGTATATCATTCTAAACTTTTTCTAGTACTAAATGAGAAAATATAAGTTTGTATTGAGAAAGTGTGAATTGAATTTGAGACATGAATTTACGAATTCTCAACATGATTTTACATTTCTTAATATAAACTTAAATATTTCCAATATAATTTTATACTTTCTGATTTTGATATTTTCTCATTTTGAATTTACATTTTTTCATTATGATTTTACATATCTAAATTTCAATTTACACTTTCTCAAAACAAATCTTACACTTTCTCATTTTGAACTTGCATTTCTCAAATTCAATTTACATTTTCTCACTTCGAACTTACATTTCTTAAATTAAATTTACCCTTTCTCAATATAATCTTACATTTTCTCATTTTGAACTTACATTTCTTAACTTCAATTTATATTTTCTCAATATAATACAAATACAAATCTTACATTTTCTCATTATGAATTTAGATTTCTCAATTTCAATATCCACTTTCTCAATATAATCTCACATTTTCTCACTTCGAACTTACATTTCTTAAATTCAATTCACTCTTTCTCAATACAAATTTACATTTTCTCATTCTGAACTTGAAAGGTGTAGTTCAGTATTACATTGCAGTGCAATGTTTTCATGTTTATAGCCAACTTTTGCAGTTAGTCGCTCAAACCGACCTTTTACTTCATTGTCCAGTACTACAAATACGGCATTCCTCCATATATGGCATCGTAAAACACAAATTACTTTTAACTGATTAGCAATATTGAAATTTTGCTCGTGCTCTGCTAATCGCCTAAAATTACCCACTAACTAATTAGCCTATTAGCCTTTTGCTGATAAACCAAATTGTTTTATTATGTTTCGGTTCTATTGTCGTACAACTGGTCCGGCCCAATTCGAGCAATGTCCATAGGTAATGCAGGCAATAGTCCGGAAGTACAGTAATAATAATAAATAATTATGTTTTCATATACTGCCATATTTATTTAAATATTATATTGCTGATTTGCTAATTTTTTCTTATCTTCGTTTATTTATAGAAACTGCCTACGTCGCATTGCGCGTCACGATGAAACACAATTCTCCAAGGACAGTATCATTAATGTGATGGAGAAATTTCTGAAAAGTGTTAAAGTGATGGATGATACCATTCTGGTGCCATGTTTGCTTATGGATCGACAGGTTGGTTGGTGTAAATGCTTATATTATTTATTATTTTAAACCAGAATTGTTCACTCGTATAAGGGAATCTCCTGGTGTTTATTTTAGGGAGGGTGGGTAGAATCTGCGCAGGAGGAAGCGGACAGTGAAGAGAAGTTTGAAGTTAGTGGTTATCAAGCATTTTTACTATCTAAGCAAAGGTAGTATGTCATTCATGTGGACTAAAAAGCAAGGCTTAGAGATGAGCTCATATCGTTGCTAAGCAACAGCTCAACTGTTTCCATAGGCGGACCTAAACGGTGTATGAAAAAACAAAGACGATATCATAACAAGTCCAATGGCTAGATTAGCCCAGCCTACGTTGGCGGTTGTGCACTATGTCACTTGTGATGCCATATGGGGAACTTCTCGTGATATCTCCTATTAACGATATAGGTAGGTAGCTGAAATGGTTGAAGTACTGGCACTCCCCAAGTAGCTCTAAAGCGCCGTTTTGATACCATTATAAGACCGCCAACAGGCAGATATCTATAGCCAGCCAGAGCTGTTGATGTAAAGGAGAAGATTGATGGGATTTAGGTTGGAGCACTGCCGCAGGCTGTCGAAGAAAGAAGTAACCAGTGGCCTTAATTGTCTAGCTGGCAAACCTGGTCAGTTATAGAGAAAGTGCTCAACAGCCTCGTTCTTTAAAAGGTCTCCACAGCTTCTGCAATGGAGGTTAAATGCTGAAGTAGCTTTTTCGCGCTTGTCTCGAACGTTCAATGACTGGTAAACACAACTACGAGTTTGGAAATTGAATGGCGTGGAGTCCCCAGAACTTTGAGAGTCCCGCGTATATTATACTGGGGCCACTAGGTTTTCGAAATAGTACATGCAGAAATGGAGCTCCATGCATTCTGTGCTTTCCTGAGCAATAAGTTGTGCAATTCCCCTTTAACAACAGTCAGGAAGATGTCGATGAATCGGTAGGAGGCTTCTGAGACCAATTCAGTTCCCTTCCTGGCAAGCTCATCAGTATTTTCATTTCCCTCTATGTTCCTATGTCCTGGAACCCAAATCAGAGAAATATTACCTTCACACCCATGAGATTTGATCTTCTTACAGGAGTTGACTAGTTTGGCTCTGCCCCAGGGTGTCGTCAGAGCCTTGATCGCGGTTTGATTATCGGAAAAAATCTTGCATTATTCTGCAATTTAATAGATAAATAAATTGGCTGATTTAGAGAAAACCACTGTTCCGGCTCCCGATATCGTCTTGGAGCCATTAGTGCAAATAACAAATGTTAACCATTCAGAAACTTTTGAAGGCCCCTGACTTTCACCATGCTGAGGTCTTCCAACTCATTCGAGAATTGTCAACCTGGCCGAAACCATGTATAGATAAAGCAGGATAGCGGCGACTCAGAAGATGCAAACTCAACCCTTCCTCATCCTCATTTAGACAGCTTCTGCAGAAATCATGAGACTGTGCATCTATTCTCAGGGCATGTCTTGCCCTTTGTAACGGAAAATCGGTGCTCTAAGACTATGCTTACTTCGGCTTAGCAGAGCTGCTGTACGCTGCATTCAGAGTCGTCTGCGATTGTCGGACAATTCTGTAGCTGGGTTCGTCACGGCTTCCCGTTTTTCTTACAAATTTCTCAGAAATATGTAAGCAGCCGACATGTTTGTAAGGGTCTACTTATATTAATTTCTATGAACTCGTTATGAAGTTTGCTGCCGAGTATCGCTAGTTCAACGGTCCCACAATTCAGTGGCCAAGAACCCCTGTCACATTTGGGCGAATTTACTTAGGCTATTCATTAAGATATCTGCACCATTTCATGGCTGGCTTTGAGGTTGTCGACTGTTTCGTAAGGGATTTTATTGGCACCTGGGCTGCCAATGAAAATGTATAAATAGGTATCACCTCCAGGTATCGCACGTACTGTATCAGTATCACAGCTTTGATTATTGCCATCAGTTCAGCCTGAAAAATACCTCAGTAGTCGTGTCGTTGGCTGGATCATATCGTCCAAATGGATCCAAACGCTACCGCTCTGAAAGTGTTCGATGCGGTACCTGCTGGTGATAACAAAGGAAGAAGGCCGCCTCTGCGTTCGAAATATCAGGTGGAGAAGAACTTGGCTTCACTTGGTGTGTCTAACTGTTGCCGGTTAGCAGGAGAAAGAAACGACTGGCACACTTTGTTAAACTCGACCAAAATCGCGTTAGCGGTTATCGCGCCAATCAAGAAGAAACAGAAGTCGAGGAGACAAAAATTGAGAGGGATCTCCAGATGCTCGAAATATACATCTCGACCAAGTAAATGTATTTTCTAAAATACTTAAGGCATTTATTCTTTTCCGCAGTACTCCTTTCACTATGAGTTTACTTACTGAGAAATTGTAAAGTGGCAAACGGACTAGAGAATAGTGTCACACCCACTGCCAAAACTGCTCTTGCGTGTTCGTCTACGATCTTATTGACTGCGATACCACTGGGGCCAGGCATAGAACACAACATAACTGTACCATTTTTGCTACCAGAAACTAAAGGTTGTAACAGCGCTTCCAGGCTTCTTAAACGTAAACGCTCGAGAGGAGGGATCCTTAATGACTGCTTGGCTTTCAAAAAATTAAACTATAAATGTGCGCTTCTAACCTTATTTTAGTTTTTGGCTAGGAAAGGATTGCTGTATTACTAACACCTCAAGCCGGTGGAATATTTGTCCATTGTGATTGGACGCCTGATGATGTCACGCGTATAGTCCATATATACCTGACCCCGTTCCCTCATCCATCTTTGACACGTTTACACAAATCTGTTATCAAGATATGCGAACCCATTAACCGAGGAACCCATGGGTACCCATTGGGAGCTTATTGACCGAGAATAATGACTTTAAGTGTCTTGCCATATCACTTTTCCCTAAAAATTTAGCCAAAAATCTCATGCCTTCTCACACCTGGGGTATTTCCTAGGTATTCACATATAGGGTACTTCCTAGCAGGCATGTTCGAGACTTTTTATTATGGAAAGTCGCAAAAGATATTCAAATTGTAGCTCTTGGCTGCTGCTGCTTGTGTATTACTAATATGAGTTGGCGTTCATCCGACTTGTCATGCCGCAGTTTAAACAAAATTCTCATTGATCCTGTGGTAGAGAGGAACGCCAATCTTTATAGTTGATTTTAAAAGGGTGATTTTTTAAGAGCTATAGGAAAGTTTTTAAAAAAAATATACGTAAAATTTAGAAAAATGCATGCAATTTTTATTTAAATCGATAGTAAAGTCCATATAATTTAATGTTTGAAGATTATTCCATGCAAATGTTGACCGCGACTGCGCTTCAAATGGTCCATCCGCTTAGTCCAATTTTGGCATACTCTTTCCAATGTTTCGTGGCCCATTGACAGGTCCCGAAGTGAAATAAAATGTTCATCGAACTCGCCTCTCAACAAGTCCATTTTTGCGCGTGCTGTGTGGCATGTGGCACCGTCTTGCTGAAACCGCATGCCATGCAAGTCAAGCCCTTGCATTTTGGGCAAAAAAAATTTGGATATCATTTCACGGTAGCGCTCACCATTCACAGTAGCGTTACGATTCGCAGCATCTTTGAAGAAGTACGGTCCAATGATGCCTCCAGCCCATAAACCGCACCAAACTGTGACCTTTTCTGCTTTTCTGGATACATTGGTAGCTCTTCCAATGCTTCTGGCTGATCTTCACTCCAAAATCGACAACTCTGCTTATTTAAGTACCCATTGATCCAAAAATGAGCTTCGTCGCTGAACACAATTTTTCGATAAAAAAGTGGATCTTAAACTTTCTTAACAGAACACGTATTTTTATAATAAAGTTCAATGATTTGCAAGCGTTGTTCGTTTGTAAGACGATTCATGGTTAAATTATAGACCAAACTGAAGATGTTTGACAGTGAAACAAAACACAAAAGGTGGATCAGCTGTTTAAACCAACTGATAGTAGCTAAAAAATCACCCTTTAGTTTTTGTAATGCTATATTGTACTCAAAATTCATTCCTTTAAGAAATCCTTTAATTCCAACTATCCATTTTATGCCTTCAAATATATTTCATACTTAAGTAATTACATTTAACTTATTTTCCCCTTACCTGCTCTTTCATTTTAGGTCGGTGATAGCACAGACATTATACCAGCACCTGGCAAGAATTCCACATCCAATCAGCACACTCTTGAACATTCTGGTTCTCATGGCAAACGTAGCGCTGCACACTCCAAGAACGTACACGAATTCCTTAGTTCATCGGAGCTCTTCAACATCTACAACATGCTGAAGGTGCTCAAGACTGATTTGCTGTGGACGGGCAAGGATGAGTCGGAAGAAGATCACGAAGGCGTGTGTGATGAGCTACGCAACACTGAAATGGAAAATGTTCTATATGTGCGCTGCGATTCCACCAAATCGGATGCGGCCAGTGTGGCGAGCAGTAGTCAATCGGCCGAGGCCGTCGCCGCCGCTACCAAGAGTGTGGCAAATACAAATTCCAACACACTACCATCAACTATCGCCACCACCGCCACCATTACCGCAACCGCCACTACTACCAATAACAGCGCCAAAGGCCACAATCGTTGCCCATCCACCGCCTCAGTGGCCTCGATTGTCTCCACCACATCGGTGTGCAATCTGAGCGATTCGGAAAGTGAAATTTCCAATGAAAATGATTCGGGCATGGAATCGGAGGGCCATAAGAGTGACAATCGACCAAGCAGCACCGCATCTGTCAGCGGCAGTGATGATACTGACTCACGTGCCGCTGCCGTCGCCAATTCCACCGCCAATGCCGACAAAGCTACCGAATTGGCGAAACGCTGTCGACGACATCTGAACGGGCTCTACCAATGCTTAGAACAAATGACAGAGGCGGCTCACTATCTGACCGTCAGATACCAAAGTGATATTGGCCCAGTTTAGGGATAAACTGCCGAGTAGCGCAGGACCAAGAGAGATTGCACAAACTGCAGTGTAAGCAAGCAGCTTCAAACGAACAAATGTGCGGTTGTAGAACGTGAGCGCTGCGCGCACGCTTGGAGTGTGCAAAGAGTGGGGTGCCGTGTAGGGGGGTAGTCAGTCTTTTGGGGGGCGGGGTCTCATTAATGGGTTTTATGTAATAATTTAATACTTTTCTGTAACTTTTTACGGTTTTAGGGTTAGGACATTGGGAAGACGGTAATGTGATTACGCCGACGCCCACACAAACAACGGTGACTGCAATAAGATTGCCGATTGTTAAGTGAAATAATCAAAATACTAAAAACAGCAAGCGCCAATTTATTTCAATATCAAAAATTCTTATTGTTAGCCAATTGTGATGTGATGACTAAAGCCAATGGTGGTGCGAGTGTGTGTGTGTGGGCGTAATGCGTGAGGCTTTTGACTGTCTATTGTTTGTATGCAAAATATTTTCACAGTTTGTGTGTGTAGGGTATAAGCAAAGTAGGTAGTCTATAAATATTTAGTTTAAAAGAGAGACGATTTGAAAGGTAAACGAAAAAACACTGCAGAAAATTAAATGGAAATTTGTAATTAAAGTCAAAAAACTGTTGCATGCACATGTACAGTTACATATTTAGAGATATTATGGCAGCCATAACAACAACAATTATATTAAATTGAAAAACAGTCTATGATTTTGTAAAACACGTAAACGAGAAAGCAAAGCGAATGAAAAACAAAATAGCAGCCAAAAAAAAAAAAACAAGCACAAAATCAGCACTTTTAGCGTCAAAAATGACAAGTAGAAATTGTGAATATTGTACAAAAACAACAAGACACTATTTTTCCATATTTATGTGATAAAGCGTAGTATGCGGCGCCGCGCATTGCCAATTGTCTCGCACTCGCCTGGTTCGCTTGTTACGATATGAGGCCAATTTAATCAAAGGCTTGGCGATGAAGCCGGAAATGTGCGCGCGAAATGCATAAATAAATAAAAACAATAAGCTAACCGTATACGAGATTCAGTTTTTTTTATCTCTTAAAGATACAAATAAACACTGTACATGCATATGTTATATCTAGGTATGTATGTGTGCACATGCACATGAGTATATTTATGTGAATATTACAAAAACAAAACATGCATATTACGAACTTAAGGAGAACCATAATAAAGAAACCAAAGTTATAAACCGAAACTATGGGTGTCATTTTGTTTGCCAAAGGGAAAAGGGTGGCGCTTGAAAGGAGAAGCAGAGGTTGTGCGAAAGGTTAAGTATACAGGGTGAACGATATGAAGTGTTAACAATTCAAAACACCATAACTTTTTTGTGTGGAATTAGTTTTTATTGATTTCAAAGACAAAATTGTCCAAAAATTATTACAACTTTAACATATATCGTCCCCTTAGTATAACAATAGCCTATGTGCTCATAGGCTATTATTTTTTTTTTTTGAATTTTTGGATTCTCCATCGTCGATTTTATATGTGGTCAAAATTTTGTCAAATTCTAGTTCCACAAAGTGGGTCAAAACGTCAGTCAAAAAATAATAAATATTTACAGACATAACGAGATTTGAGTGAGAGCTACTTTCGACAAAAAGTTTGAAATTCATTTTCTCAAAGCATCCAAAAATTTATAGGCTATTTTAATACTAAGGGGACCATATTTACTTTAGCTCGATATGACCACCTTTTGCCTTGACTATAGCCTTCAAACGGTCAAAAAATGAGTTGCATGCTGCACGAATGTGATCTTGAGGTATTTTGGCCCATTTTCGTATAATCGCTTTTTTTAGCGCATTCATACTGGCATATTTTTTAGTCCTCTCCTTACTCTCCAAAATGGACCAAATGGAATAGTCCATCGGATTGCGTCTGGCGAATTCGAAAGCCATTGTGTGAACGAAATGAAGTGTGGAACATGATTTCTTAACCATTCTTGGTTCATACGAGCTTTATGAGACGGTGTCAAGTCCTGTTGGAACGTCCATGGTCTACGACCGAAATGTTTGCGTGTCCACGGCTCTAAAGCAGGTTCTGAAACATTTTCTCGATAATAAGTCGCCTTCACTTTGACACCAGGCTCGATAAAAACGATTGGAGAGCATCCATCAGCGGTCACTGCCGCCCAAACCATTACTTGCGATGGGAAATTGCTTCGAGTGGCCATACGTAGACTCAAATTCTCGTATGAGCGTTCGGTCAAGTAAGCACGATCGTTTTGAGTGTTTTTGAACTGCTCAATTGGGAAATTTTTTTCATCAGAAAACACAGTGTTAGGAAATTCGCCACGTTCGTGCAAGCGCAACAACTCCTTTGCTCTTTCGCACCAAACTTTTTTTTGCTGGGGTGAAAGATCGTGTGTTTTTTGGAACTTGTAAGCCTTGACCTTGAGCTCATTTTTCAATATGCGTCGAATGCTGTCTTGCGATATTTTCAGTTCTTTGGCGAAGAAGTAATGAGCGAAATTTTCAAAATGAAAGCGAAAAAAACGCCTGGTTTCGACCTCATAACTGCAGAAATTCTTCAGAGATTGCCCATTAATTGTGTTACTTGTCTGTCTCAATTGATTAATTTGTGTTTTTTGTTAAAATATGTTCCTATGTACTGGAAGACAGCAGAAGTAATTATGATTCTGAAAGCCGGAAAATCGCCAAATGATGTGTCTTCATACCGACCTATTTCTCTGCTACCAATGCTGTCCAAACTTTTTGAACGACTGCTACTGACTCGAATGTTGCCGATTATAGAAAACAAGAGAGTTATTCCAACGCACCAATTTGGCTTTCGAAAAAATCACTCCACTATCGACCAAGTTCACAGAGTTGTTAGAACCATAGAGTGCGCGATAGAGGAAAACATAGTTTGCGCAGCGGTGTTCCTTGACGTCTCGCAGGCGTTTGACAAAGTTTGGCATACGGGCTTACTCCACAAACTAAAATTGATTTTGCCCAGGAATTATTGCGAAATCCTTTCTTCCTACCTTGATGGCAGATACTTTCGTGTCAGACTTGACAACGCCTATTCCTCATTGCAAAAAGCACGCGCGGGGGTACCTCAAGGAAGCATCTTAGGCCCTCTCTTGTACCTCTTGTATACGTATGACTTACCGGTTCACGAGCAACACGTTACCGCAACCTTTGCAGATGACACGGCTATCCTAGCAGTTGGAGAAGTGATAGAGACTACAACGACGAAATTGCAATCAGCGGTGAGTTCTATTGCAACATGGGCGAAAAAATGGCGTATCAAATTAAATAACTCCAAATCAGTTCACATTGTATTCGGCCTGAAAAAAACAATTTACAAGCCAGTCTACATAAACAGCGTAAATATACCGTACGTCAACGAGGCAAAATATCTTGGTATAACCCTTGATGCTAAACTGCGTTGGAGGGCGCATGTCAAGAAAAAGCGTAAAGAGCTGGAATTAAAAACAAAAAACCTTCTTTATCTTATTGGCAGACACTCTATTCTGTCAACGAACAACAAACTACTGCTATATAATCAAATACTCAAACCGGTCTGGAGGTATGGCATTCAGCTATGGGGATGCTCAAGCGAATCTTGCATGACTGTTATCCAACGATTCCAAAATAAAGTGTTGCGCAACATCGTCAATGCTCCATACTATGTGAGAAATCTCGACCTCCATCGTGATCTTGGTATCTTACCCATCACTGACGTGGCGAAAAAGTACGCCATGGCTCACAGACAACGTTTAAGTACACATGTCAACGCTGAAGCATTGGCTTTGCTTCAGCCAAATACTCATCGTCGGCGGCTCAAGCGTAAAACAGTTTTAGACCAGATGGGCACCCAGTAGCAGCTGTACCTTATATATTTATACATTCATAATGAATTTATGAATATTGAGGCATCTTAGTTTTTTCCTTTTTTTAATATATATGTTCAATAAAAATTGCTCGTTAGTATCTTTATTCCGTTGTACTAGTTGTAATTTCTAAACGTTATTCTGCCTATACTTTAAGATGCGTTAATAAAAAAAAAAAAAAAAAAAAAAGTTCTTTGGCCATTTTTCTTCCACTTCGACGTGGATTTCGTCCAAGTCGAGCCTTCACTTTCCGAACCATTTCACGTGACGTTGCAGTCTTTTGACGACCACCTCCATGACGTTTCGCGATGCTACCAGTATCATTGTAACTTTTTATAGTGCGATACACAAACATTATATTCACTCTGAGGTGACAGAGCTCACGAACAATGGGTTGTTGTGATTTTCCAGCCAAATATAACGCAATCACACTATTACATTTGAATTCCATCACAGAAAAAAAGAAATTCAATAAAACTGAGACGCAAATGCTTTTGATGGCTTATAAACAATATATTGAACTGTCATTAGAACGATTTTGACGTTGATGTCATGAGCTGTTTTACAGATACAAGCATCGTTCACCCTGTAAGTACCGGGAATGTTTAAATAAACCAAAACAGAGTTAAATTTCAGGCAAATTTATTTTATTTCCTTCAAAATATGACCCGTCTGAAGCAACATAGATATGGCAACGTTAAACCCAGTCCTCCATGCACCCCTGGTAAGCCGGCGAAGGGGTGACCTTCAACTCCGTCGTTGTATTCTCTTTGATCTGCTCTATCGACTGAAATCTCCTTCCACGAAGTGGTGGTCTCACGATGGTATTTACTTGGTGTTTGCTCAAATAATCCAGCACAATTTGGGCTTGGTGCGATGCACCTAGGAGTATTTGTATGGAAAAGCCGGTCATAAGTCGAAAAAAATATGTCTAATCTCATCACAGAAACAATCTTCTTGAAGGCAGATAATCGGTTTATCAAACAGACAGACGCCAGAATTTTCGCAGCATTTGGTACATGAGCATTGTTCATTGGAACTTAGTCATTGTTTTAACCATACATCTTTGTTCCCGCCAATCTTATATTTCCATAATGTGTAATGGTTAACTGTGCTTTTGTTTTCTGCAGTGAACGAAAAAATCTTTTTGGGCATGGAAGGGCAAGGTATGTACTTTATGATAACAATATACTTTTTTTAGTTTCATGACAAGATTGCACTCCAAGTGCGGATTTTTCAGTCCTAGTAAAAAGTATTTCTTTTTTACTAAAATTTAGTAAACAAATGTGTTTTTAAATAGGTGTCAGACCTTGTCAAGTAAAATGTGGGATCATAATATTTGGACTCTTGTCAAATATAAACGGTAATAAAATTGTCCCCGCAATTGTTATTCTCAGTTTTAAAAGTATGCACTGCAAAAATAGGCTTCTTGACGAAAATCACTTGATCTCACTTTTATGACAATTTCTTTTTGTCGCCTATAAAGACAGAAATAATGTCTTTGCCCACGCTCCTAAAAGTGTCTTCACAGCCGACTGAATATAAATGTTCAAAACATAATCTGAAAACGTTATTGTGTTGAAACGGGGCAAAATTTGCGTACATTTCGTAACCAAACTTTCAAAGATTTTAATAAGCGGAAGAAAACAACAAATAACGAGGCACTCAAATTTGGCCTCTCGGTCCTCCATGCTAAACTTCGTTTCTTCGAGTCCCTATTGCATTTCGTCCCCTTTCTGTGTTAACTTATGTAGTATCTACAAAACCATAATTTTCAGTAAATCGATAAAAATGTTTAAAGTTACTTAACTTCTATGAAAAGTTATAACTTATTTGATACGATACTTATAGTAGATACGAGGTTTTTGAATTCGAACATGTAGATAGGAGAAAAGTCGAAACACTTTGGAAAAATTCTATAATCATTATGAACATTGTATGTTTTGTTTTACGTAACAGGAGTGCTAAGGAGTGTTTTTCACTAAAAATCTCAATTCAGAAAAAAATGAAGTTACAAGGTTAACACAGAAAGGGGACGAGCTGCAAGTCCCACACCACTCTGTTGGCATCAAAAACAAAGCATAAAAAAAATTCCGAACGCGGAAGCTTTAGGGAGTTTGAAATACACATTCGGTCTGGCAGTGTACCATAGATAAAGCAGTGCCAAATTCTTTTTTTACGCGAATTGTTTTGTTTTAACGTAATTTTCCATATTCTATGAATTTTTCTTGAATCTCACAGAGCAAATAGGGCGAGGAATTTCGACGCATGTTAAAAGCGAAATTAGTCTCAGGAAAAGTCTCAATAGATTTTGCTCTCGCCATTCAATAATTTATTTCTTAAAAAATATTTAATGAATTAAACTATGTAAGCACGAAATAAATTCTTAAGTGAACTCTGAAAGAAATTTTTTAATATTGTTTTCACCTATTTCATTTTACACGAATTTTTTGGGAACATATCTATTGTGCAGAAAGAGAATAAGGTGCATTGGCATCTCTATTTGGCTGTGGTGGGTGCATTCGGCGAAAGGAAAGACTTAAGTAGCGAACCTGCGCTTAAGGGGTAACACCACTGTACACGCTTAAAATAAACACGATTTTCAAAGAATTTTTTTGTATAGAAGGAAAGGGAAAACAATCGCTCTGATTTGGGAAGTTATTACTTATATACTAAAATACAAAACTACAAAGTTTGATCGAAAAATTTTACAAAATGGCGGCATTGGAGACATTTGTGTAATGTGGTTTCTCTTGAAGGAGCTCCGCGGCACGCAGCACAGAGGGTGCAAATTTTAATCTGGAACAAAGAAACATTTTTTTTTCTTAATCTAGATAAGAATAGCTAGAGAAACACGTAGGGGATTTAAAAAATATTTATTTTTGTGGAATTAGCAAGCATTTGAAGGAAAAAACTCTATTTTGGACGAAAAAAGGGGCACTTAAATAATTATAACAATCGTTTAAATAAATCTATCGAAAATCCCCTACGCTCTTCTCTTAAGAAGGTTATTATACAGACGTAGTGAAAAACCTGATTAAAAATATTTAAAATTGTTTGAGTTATGCTGCGTGCCAATTTCAGAAAACGTGTTTTGAGAAAAACGCGTTTAAAGTTTGGAAATTTGGAGAAGTCGTTAGGTAGCAGTCACTAACGCTTGGTTAAAAGCTTAAAATATTAATGAAATAAACTTCGGTAACGTATAAAACTTTTTGTTCTGTATTTTAAAAGGTTGAAAGAATTTTTTAAGCTTATAAAAAAAAAATTAATTTTTTGAAATTTCTACAGTGGTGTTACCCCTTAAGTAAAAGCGCGCTAAAACGTTTGAATTCCACCTATAAAAAAAACAACTGAGAACAAATGCATATAAGTTTTAAGGTTTGTAGAAGAATAGGGAATAATTCAGTGAGTTATTTTTGTAAATAAGTCTAAAAGCATAAAATAGTTAAACCCTTTACTATATGAATTAATAAAAGCTTGAACAAAATTTTGCGTCACGATGGAAATAGCTTTATTTAACTAACCAGGTATATTGAAAAAAAAATTATGAGCATTATGATTATAAAGGGTGGTTAAGTTTTAAGAGCCGGTGTTGATTTTGAATAAAATACAATTTTTTTAGGAAATTATTGTCATTTCTCTTTATTATGATAATATTGGTATGGCTCAATTACATATGGAACAAAATATTGGCCAAAATGCCGCCATGGCCTCGGCGGCACACCTCCATCCGATGGTCCAAATTTTCGATGACGCTAAGGCATAATTGAGGTTCTATGCCGTTAATGTGCAGAATTATCTCATCCTTTAGCTCTTGAATTGTTGCTGGCTTATCGACGTACACCTTTTCTTTCAAATAACCCCAAGGAAAGAAGTCCAACGGTATCAAATCACTTGATCTTGGCGGCCAATTGACATCGCCGCGACGTGAGATTATTCGGCCATCAAATTTTTCGCGCAAAAGAGTCATTGTTGCTGAAACCACATATCGTCCACATCCATATCTTCCAATTCGGTCCATAAAAAGTTCGTTATCATCTCACGATAGCGAACACTATTCACAGTAATTGCCTGACCGGCCACATTTTGGAAAAATACAGTCACTCTTTGTGGGTGCATTGGTTTTTCGGCAATCACTCTTGGATTATCATTCGGCCAAATGCGGCAATTCTGCTTATTGACGAATTCACTGAGGTGAAAATGCGCCTCATCACTGAAGATGATTTTCTTCACGAAGTGCGCAATATGCATTTTGATTTGAACGCCCGTTTTCATAATAAGCCTGGATAACTTTAACGCGTTGTTCGATTGTGTATCTTTCTATGGTTCAAATTGAGTTCATTTGAAATTGAAAAATGTTAAATGAAATGCAGAAAAAAACTTGACGTTTAGGTGTGGTTTACACTCAACATCGGCCCTTGAAATTTAACCAACCATTTAAGGCATTTTCCCCGTATTTGTGAGCGCAGTTCCGTTCACGGCGCGGTAGTTTATTCGTACTGCACAACAGGTCAGGTTATCATTTCCAATTACCATGAAAAATGTTGGCCCTTCTTTACACTTTATAGAGCCTGCTGGGATCAGAACTTTCAGTTTCGGGAAGAGTTTTTGGAAAGTTTAAAAGGCAATTGAATAATTCGCACTCTTGTTAATATTCGTTTCTGGCGTTTCTGGCCACCTCTATTCGCCAAAAGATGTCATTTAGCTTAGCGCTTATTTTTATATTATTGCAGTTATCTTCATACTTTCTATATTTCACTCCACAATATGTTCATAATATCTACTTATATGCATGGATTTTTACCTCAGCAAATCCCACATAACATAAGTTGGCGAATGAATCATCTGTAATGGAAATTGCTTTTCTGGCATTTTCGGTGATCATCTAATACAATTTTTATTGCTTTTGTTATTTTGCTATCAATTTTTGTCCACCTTTGCTGGAGGTAGTGGAAAAAGTTTTAGCCCAAAATTAATGTACCGAAAAACAAAATACTTTTACCAAAATCAAATAGAAAATACAGAAACAAATAACCAAAGCTGAATAACTGCTTATAAACGCATCAATAAAATGCCAAATCCACTTAACTCGAAGAGCAAATCAGAAGGCTGGCACACACCTTTAACCAAAAACTTTCTGCAAGAGTCGCAGACAAAGAAAAGTAAACGATCAAGTAAAGTAAATATTTATGTATAAATGATGTAAAAAGCAGTCGTGGCTTCAAAGATGAGCGTACTAAATGGAGGTGGGAACGGCAAATGAATTCAAAGATAAATAGTTTAGATATCATCAAACATACAGAGAAATTAGCAATTCAGTTAACATAAAATTGTAATCACTTCATGATTTTTCAAACTATTTTGATAAAAGAGAAAAATAAACACAGTTTGACGCATGAAATCCATGCAAATTTGGAAACAGCTGGCTGAATGCGAGGTGTGGCTATCACTTAACCAGGTTGCTACAGAAGAAAAAACGCATGGAACCTTCGCTTTCGTATATCGTAGAGCCCATTGAAAGTGTAGGAAACGTAAGTAAAAAGTAAAGAAACTAGGCAATAGGTTGATTCAAAACAGAAAATTTTTTCTTAATGCGTTTTTTATTGTTTCTTATTTAATATTTATTCGTACCGCGAACGCTTTAAAGACTGCCATTAAATTCAAATATGAAAAATTAAGTTTTCTGGAAATTCGGTATAAAATATTTACAAATCGATATTATTTAATCACTTCTTTTTTTCTCATCAGAAATGTAATCGAATTGATACTAAAAACAAACAAAAAAAGAAATGGAAATATAAAAATGTGTAAGTTTTAAGTGACGCAAAAATTGCGTTGATTTTTGATAATTTTTTGTTTTCTGACGGTATTGACGGTGTTTTCTTTGATATAAAATAAGGCGCCGCAAAACATTTTCCGAAATTTTCACTCCTTCCTCTTTATTTGCATGTTGAAATGAAATTGAAATTTGAATTGGTCGAGCCAAGGAACACCAAGAGTTTTGGTGGCTACTAAAACACTCTGGCTAAAAAGTCCATTGTATTTAGAGCTCTGAAAAGAGGGTAGATAGTCAAGCAGAAAAGGAGAAAAGTATCAGCGAAAGAGATAGAAAAGAATAGAGACAGAGACAAAAGTAGTTAGTCCTCTGAGAATTTTCCAGATTCTTTGGTAAATTTGTAAATATCCTCCAGTTTTAAAGGACGAATATTACTCATTTTCACGATCTCGGAACCCAAAAGTCGTAGTCTTGTTCTAGCAAAGGCAGGGATCTCACAGAGAAAGTGCTCAGTGCTATCCGCCTCCTCCAAGCAAAAAAGGCACACCCATGGTTGTACCCTGTAATAATACCGACCACCAACCGAACGCCTTTCTATCCAAGTTTTAGTAGAAAGCTTAACAGTTTTCTGTTCGGACTTGTCACAAAACCTTTTGCAGTTCTGTAGCGTTCTAGACCGGGACCTGACTGATTTCGGGATCTCCGGGGCTCTGGTTAGGTTCATCAAAAACATGATCTTGCGCAGATTTGTGATCGCAACCATAGGGGCTTCAAATATCAAGAAAAACTTCTTGCTAAAATGTCTGGGGGAGAGAGGACAACACGTCGTAGCATATGCGGATGATGTTGCAATGGTAGTAAGAGGGAAATTTCCCAAATGCCCAAATTGTGAAGTCATGCAAGATTTACTAAACATGGTAGAAAACTGGTCAAAAGCAAATGGGCTAAGCGTCAACCCCAAAAAATTTAACTCATCCTATTTACCAGGAAACATAGAATTCCAAATATAACTCCCCCGACTCGAGGTGGAACGGCACTGTCATTTAGTGATGAGGCCCGCTACTTAGTTCTAATACTAGAAAGAAAACTAAATTGGAGGGCAAATGTCGAAGATAGAGTAAAAAGAGCGGCAATAGCACTCTACTCTTGTAAGCAGCTGGTGGGACTAAGTTGATGTCTTTTCCCATCTATCGTATATTGGATTTACACAGCAATTGTCAGACCAATCCTAACATACGGTATACTTGTATGGTGGCCAGCTTTAGATAAGTTATATATTAAAAAAACCATGTTACATGTACAAAGAATGGCCAGTCTTTGCATCTGCGGGGCTCTTAGGACTACACCCACAGAGGCACTAAATATTATGCTTAACCTATTACCAATAGAGAACTGCTTTGGCAGACTAAGAGAAATCGGCCTACTCAGAACGAACCAGAGAGGACACTCTTCAATTTTAGAAAAATTCCCCTGCATTCCTGGTACAACGGATTTCTGTAAGACCAAGGATATCAACTTAAATAAATCCTTCGTCACAGTATTTCCTTCCAAAGAGGAATGGGATAACGGGCTTAAAGTTAGGAAAAATGGTATAAACATCTATACAGATAGCTCAAAACTAGACAACAGAGTAGGTGGAGAAGTTTACTCCGATAAACTCGGAGTTAGCCAATCATTTCACCTATCTGATCATTGCTGCTATCTGATTTATTGCTGCTTGACTGTCCGAGTATATGACGACTTCATTTGTGGATAATACTCTCGTTTTTATTACCGTAAGTCCCTCTTTTATGGCAGTGACTTCCGCCTGAAATATACTGTTTTATTGTCTTTGAATGTTGCATCTCTCTGTTATGGGTATTTGTACACAAATTATTACAAAACGCTCCAAGGAGTAGAGCAAGAATAGTGGGCCCACAAGCACACAATGCCCCTAACACTAAGTGCAGATACTACGATTTTCCATGCGCAGCTCTTCGCCATAATGGAAACAGTGCAAATCATATCAAAAAGAGGGTTCGAGAAAGTAAAAATTAAAATACTCAGGGACAGCCAATCGGTTCTCAAAGCCTTGAATAGCTTCACATTCAAGTCAAAAGCCCTAATAGAGTGTAATAATGCAACAAACTCAACAAACTGGCCACTCATAATCAGGTCTCACTGATTTGGGTACAGGGACATGAGGGCACGAAGGAAACGAGAACGCAGACTTGTGTGCCAAAAGAAGGATAGAAGGGCTATTTATTGTGCCAACCGCATTTACCAGCTTTAACAAAAATAATATAAAACAGGAAACCAAAAAATGGATCCAAACTAAAATCAGGGAACACTGGAACGGCACAAGAGGCCTTCATCACTCCAAAAGGTTTTTGAACTTCAATGCCAACAAAGAAAAATCTGCTCCAACCCTAGATAAAAGGAGCCTCAGATTATTCTGGGGAGCACTTTCAGGTCACTTTGCCTGTAATAAATACTTTAACATAATAGGATTATCTAGTACAAGATCTTGCAGGTTCTGCTGGGACGAAGTAGAGTCTATGGAACACTTAATCACCAACTGTGAGGCATTAGGCCACAGGAGACACAGAACCCTGGGCTCGTACCTACTAGAGGAGGAAGTCTTACAATTGCTCCCTCCTAAGGAGTTGGTTCGATTCCCCTGTATACTAAATAATTATAATTAAGTAATTAGGGGCGCACAATAGATCAATCTGGTCACAGTGCATAAAGGTCTTAGCCTAACCCGTACAACCATTACCATTATCATTACCATTATGGGTATCTTTTGCCTTTTCCCGCAAATGAGGTAAAACAGATCCATATAATAGCGAGTTAGAGGGTGAAAATGCTCCCTACAAATGCTTCTTTTTATTTTTTCCGTAGAACTGCCGAGCTTACCGCATATCTAAACTTAAGGATCGCATAGTTTTCTCAGCCGATTTACCTTACGAACGTGCAAAAGGGTGAACTGGCTTTGATGATACAAAAAATCACTTTTTTTTCTCTTAGATCTTCAGATCTGCCAAATCACATTTCTTCAGTCAATGACATTTGGGCTAGGGGTTTTACCCAAAATACCTGTTTGCCATTTATCACCTGCGACATTATGCCTCTCAATGAAGTGGTTGTTGTTGTATTTTTATCACCAATGAATTATACTTTCAAATTAAATGTATTTGGCTTCTTCTCCCTGCTGCGTAGCCAGGCGATTACAGCCCATGTTTAGTGTTTAGGCCCATTTTCTATTCCGATTTCTGGTGTGCGAATATTTTATTTAGTATTTTCGTGGCATTTTAGTGCTTGTTCAGGGACAACCTCTATACAAAAAAATAAAATAAATGTCGACAAGAGCTCTTTTATGCTTTGTGACCTGCATATATGTGTGTGTATGTGTGTAAGCTAAATATAGCCGTCGCCTTATTTGTGGCTAATCAGCACAAACCAAATGATTTGTTATCAGCTTTGTTTTAAAACATAACTTAGAATAAAAAATCAGCCAATGCGAAATGCGAAACTGTGCTTTGGCCAGCCTTCAGCAGGTGGGTCAATTAGCAATCGCAGTTTTTGCTACTTTGGTTCTCTTTTTATTCTGCTTCTTGGTTTCTTCTGCAAAGAATATTCGTTTAAAAAATTAATTTATTCTGTGCAGAATACAACTTCCGTCAATAGCTTTTGACCTGCACAGTTATTTAACCTTTGAAAAATTTATAATTTTTAAATCGCTACTAAATTGGCGATGGCATAAACGGAAGTGTTGTAGCATCATAAATCTACAATATAAATTTTGAAAATTTATGATTCTCATTTAGTTTGCCTGCTGACGAGTATTTGGTATCTTAAAAGTTGATTTCTGCTGGTCACTGTGAGTTTGTGTGACTGTTTGGCTGTGAGACCAGCTAAGGGAACGCAAGACAGCCATAATTTGCTTGTTCTTTCTTAAATGCCAGATGATATAATAATTATAAATTTTGTTTCCGTTTTTTTTTTTGTGTGTTTAATATAATCACGTTTCCGCAAACTCAATTAGGTGGAATGAGCAAGAGAAACAAGAAATCATATGAATACGTAGAGACTTTTAAAAACCTAGAAAACCTAACTATCAATGCTTGGTTGAATAAAAGTATGCAGAAATACCAATTAATAATTATGCTTTGGTGTTGGCGCGCGATAAGGCAGACATTTAAAAATTGCTTTTATCTGTCGCTAAACATATTACTAGTCAGACAGGAACTTTGCTATATCTGTAGAGTGGGATAGCCGCTTCAACTAAAAATTATATAAAAAAGTGAAAAAAATCACATAAATTTTTATTATGAAATTTTTAATTAAATGAGGATAAAAGTGAACCAGGTAAAACAAAAACTGGGTTTTGAAGCCAATTACAACTATCAAGTTTTTTCTTTCACATAAAAAAAAAAAACAAAAAAAAAACCGGTATTTACTTTGTATGCAAAACAAGGCGCGACACCTCAGCGAGAGGGGTAGTTTTTAGACACTTCAAACTTGCACTTCATTATGCGAAAATTCGATTACGATAGTAATAGGTATCACTATACTATGGGGGAAATGGCAACTTTTCTCCAAATGGAAATTTTTGCCATCCTGAAAGTAGCCGAATCGAGAGGAGATGGAGCGGGAAACAGATTGGAGTTTTCAGTGACACTCAGGCTGCAATGAAGGCCCTGGAGAACGCGCAGCAATCCTCAAAGACGGTTCAAGAATGTAAGAAGAAGCTTAATTCTGTTGCAAGACGGAACAGGCTTGTACTTATATGGGTTTCGGCACATTCCGGTGTTCAAAGAAATGAAATCGCCGACGAATTGGCCAACCGTAGATCAGCGGTGCCCCAGATGCCAGAGCCAATAATCGGAATCACTTCTGCAGGAATCATGAATTGGATCAGCGATTATTTATGCAATTTACATAAAGAGCGAAGGTCCGGTCTAGAACGCTACAGAACTGCAAGTGTTTGGTGATAAGCCCGAATAGAAAACTGTCGAACTTTCTACTAAAACTTGGCAGGAAAGACGTTCGGTTGATGGTCGGTATTAGATATTACAGGACATAACCCATGAGGTCAGCATATCACCACCAGAGGAGAGGTGACAGCACACCGCCTTGAGGTGTTCCGCTACTAATTTTTTTCCTGATCTTTGAGGCCCCTAGGCTTGCGATCACAAATCTGCTCAAGAGCATGTCTTTGATGAACTCAACCAGAGCGACGGTGATCCCGAAATCGGTCAGGTCCCGGTCTAGAACACTACAGAACTGCAAGTGCTTGGTGATAAGCCCGAATAGAAAACTGTCAAAAATTCTACTAAAACTTGGAAGGAAAGACGTTCGGTTGGTGGTCGGTATTATTACAGGACACACTCCAACCGCTGAGGTCAGCATATGACCACATTGGAATCATTGAGGACCCAGTATGCCTGTCTTGCTTGGAGGAGGCGGATTGCACTTAGCACTTTCTCAGTGAGCATCCTGCCTTTGCAAGAGCAAGGCTACGAGTTTTGGGTTTCGATGTCGTGAGAATGAGTAATATTCATTTTCTAAAATTGGAGGATATTTACAGATTTACCAAAGAATCTGGAAAATTCTCACAGGACTAACTATCTCTATCTCTGTCTCTATTCTTTCCTATCTCTTTCTCTGTTACTTTTCTCCTTTTCTGCTTGACTATCTACCCTCTTGCCAGAGCTCTAAATATAATAGACTTTTTTAGCCTGAGTAATTTAGTAGCCACCATGGCTCTTGGTGCTCCTTGGCTCGACCAATTCACATTTCAATTTCATGCTAAAATTCGATATGGCTTAAAACAGCATACGCGTAAAAATTCTGAAAATTCTGTTTGAAAAGTTGAAAGTTTTGATGCAATTTTGAAAAGTTATGTACAAAGTTTGAAACTTTGCTTTATATCGTTGTTGTAGTACACGGTGGGCTTCTACATTAGATAAATTTAACAAAAAAGACATACAAAACGGCCAACGGGGACTCGTTTCGGGCTACTCATCCGATGTTTGTTCAATAAGTAAGGTGAATTTTCAAATTTCGCGGGCTACGTACATTCGACTTTCGATTATTATTATTTATCATGCAGGTACACTCGTCTCGAAGATATGGTTTTAGCAATACTGCATATTTAGTTTGTTTGTGAGAGGCTTAAATAAGACAAGTGTTTTGCGTGTTCAGCGATTTTTTGCTATCGAAAAAAATTGATCGAAGAAGTCGCATCAAATTTTGTGTAAAAATGAAATTAAGTGCTCAAAAACACTGGAAATACTGACAGTGGCATACTCAGATTACTCTCACATCTGAGTCAAATAAATCTTTACTAAGTGGTACAAGCTTTTCACAGAAGGTCGAGAAGATGTGAACGACGACGTTCGCTCTGGACGCCCCAGCACATCAACAACCGATGAAAATATTGAGAAAGTGAAGAGAATTGTTATGGAGAATCGTCGAATCGCAGTTAGAAACGTTGATGAGGATGTCGGCATATCGGCATATCGGTTGGCTCATGCCATGCAATCTTTTTGGAAATTTTAAGCATGAGGCGTGTGGTAGCGAAGTTCGTTCCAAAATTGCAGGATTTTGACCAAAAACAAGACCGCATGAGCATCGCTCAGGTATTGTTGAATGACATCAATGATGATCTGGATTTGCTTAAAAGGGTCACGAGTCACTGGTCACATATCATGGGTGTATGGTTATGACATCGAAACCAAAGCCCAATCGTCCCAATGGAAGAGTCCAGGAGAGCCAAGACCAAAAAAAGCACGTCAAGTTCGATCAAATGTCAAGGTTTTGCTCACTACTTTCTTCGATTACCACGGCGTGGTGCATCAGGAGTTCTCACCACAAGGTCGTACGGTAAATAAGGAGTATTACCTTGAAGTTATGTGCCGTTTGCGTGAAGTAATACGAAAAAAACGCCCGGAATTGTGGAAAAAATGCATGGCTTTTGCATCATGATAATGCAGCCCCTCACTCATCTTTGCTCGTGAGAGATTATTTGGCAACAAAAAAAAAACATACCGTTATCATGCCTCAGCCACCGTATTCAGCAGATTTGGCCCCCTGCGACTTTTTCCTGTTTCCAAACCATTCCCAACCCATGAAAGGACGGCATTTTGAGACGTTTGACGAATAAACCGCCGAATCGCTGAGAGAGCTCAAGGACATATTAAAAAGTGCATGCCAGAACTGCTTCAAGGATTGGGAAAAACGCTGGCACAAGTACATTATATCTAAGGGGGAATACTTTGAAGGAGATAAAATAGAATTTGATGAATAAATAAATAATTTTGAAAAAAAATAAAAATTCACCTTATTTTTGAAACAGAGTTCGTATTTTGCAATAAATGAATATTTTCTTGTTACGTTCAGAGCTAAATAAAAAATTTCATTATTTCTTGTTTATTCCATTTGCATTGTAATTAGTTAATATAATAATAAATAACTTTTGTGTAACACAATTAATCTGATGATGCTTTGCAAATTTCTTTATTTGTTTATCAAACATACAACCAAAAGTTAAGGGAGTTGATTACTGCATGAGGTGGTGTGGCTTTTTGCGTTTCAGCCTTTCAAGCCACATGTGTTGGTCAGTGAGAGCTGAGGCTTCGCTGTTGACATTATGAGAAAGTCTTTTCATTTGAGATAGGGCATTTTTTCTAATTACGACGGCAACTGGTTCTATGCCGAGATCGCGTTCAAGGTTCATGATGCGCACATGCCCGGGCATGTTAGTAGCGCATCGCAAGACTTTATTCTGGAACCTTCAGATTTTAAGTGGTTGTTGGAGCTTGAGCAACCCCTTAGTTGTAGGGAAGTATTTTATTCAAAGTGAATAAAGTGGATCGATTACCCATAAGTCAATGCAGGAATCTTAATGAAATGAATATCAAAGTGGACATTCACAACGTATTTAGATAAAATTATTCTGCGCCAGAAAATGTCAACGAAAAAAAAACATTTTGTTAAAAATCATTCGAGCTTCCTCGTTATTATATCAAAATTCAATAGGCTACAGCCATACATGCTCGAAATTTTTCTGAATTTTGTTTTTTTGTATTAATGGTAATGGCAAGCCTTTTTCACTACAGTAGTGTCGGAGAATTGTGGATATTTATACTTCCACCAGTGAAATGGGTGCAATACTTGGATACAAGGCTTGTACTTGTTCACTGATAGCTCGGTAGTTGGATGAAAAGGTTGGCGAAGCAGTATTCTGCGAAGAGCTTCCCATCCTACTGAAATTTAGGCTACCGGATCACTGCAGTCTGTTCCAAGCAGAGGTAGCCGCAATCAAAGAAGCAGCAGATTGGCTACTCACTTGCGTAATAACTGTGAAGAAAGAAATTCGATAGCCAGGCGGCAATAAGAGCCCTGGGCACAATGACGGTGCATTCGAAACTGGCTAGAGAATAATTGGTTCACTTTCAATCGCATCCGAAGCCTTTGACATAAGACTCATCTGGGCACCTGGTCATAGCGACATTGCGGTATACTGTGAAGCGGATGAGCTGGCCAGACAAGGAACCTATGAAGTACTTTTGCTACGAAAGGAGAGGATTGGAATGCCTTTAACAACTTGGTTTCTACTCCTGGTACGACGGACCTCACGTCAACTCAACGAGCGCTGTGCAAGTACACAAACTTATAAGGTGCGAAATACTTCTGGCCACGAGTGAATCAAAGGTGTTCGAGCGATCTTCTGCGGCTGACAAAATCTCAGCTCTCAAACTTCGTGGCTATTCTCACAGGTCACTATCCGTGTGGTATGCATGATGTGAGACTTGGAATTACTTCGACTCTTTTTTTGCGTTAGCTCTCAGCATCTTCTTCTTAGCTGCCCTGATCTTGCGTGACTGAGATTTAGGCGGCTTGGTTTTCACTTCTTTTCTACGTCTGCTGATAAAGCAGGTCTTTTATATCAAAAATCTGATGAGCTTCAACAGCAGCATAAAACGGCTAACATAACCGCAAATCAGTCACCGTCCGTAATCCACAAATATACAATCCCATCTATTTACCCTTTTCTCTCTCTCCGTTTGTTCTATCGGTTTCCTTCACCTTAATTCCTTTGCAATGTTATCACCAAGGATGCACTTGATTTCTTCGCCCAAGTGGTACCTCTCTTTGGGAACTATTCTAACCTAACCTAACCTACTTTCATCAAAAAAACTTAAAGGTACCTTTGCAATTGTAGGCTGGTTATAATGTTGTGCTACTTAAAAAACTTCGCCTTACACCGGCAAGCCAGCTTTAACTCCATCCCAGACAATTTTAACACTTTTATATATAGGTAAGTAAGCGCTAGCCGACTATCTGAACCAACTCTAATCTTGTTGTGCAAGTTTTACTATAAGAAATATATTAGCTGCCGTTTTGTATAATAAAAAGAACCTAAGAACAATGTCCGCGACAGTCAAAAGCGGAACTGACAAAAAGCTAGAATATAAATAGAATTTGAAATCTGGTTGATGCCATCATCAGCTTATGCAAAATATGCGCTCCTATTCAAATCGAGTTTATTCTTTTGAAGTGCCTACTAATTCTATGTTAATATATTATTTTACTGAGTAGAAAAACTCGTCAGTCAATTGAGACAAATTGGAAGCATGTGAGTGGTAACCTTGCTGCAGTTCAAATACTCCGCAAGCCAAGCATTCTTTTGTAATCGAATGAAGCTACGCGATTATTAACTAAATTAGTAAATTGCCACGAATCCTAAAGTTGAATAGTACATAGAATATTTTGAAGTGCAAAGAGGTGAAGAGTATTAGGCAATGAGCTGTGAATATTGGTTGGGACCCAATGCTGGAATTTACTGAATCACTAGAAGGCGATGGATTTATACTTTCATTCATACCAATAAGGTGCATATAGGGTGCATATTTATGTAACTACATATTTATATGAGTAGTTATGTTTCCAAAAGGCATACTTCTTTTACAAATTTGCGCACTTAATTCAAATTATTTGACTTTTTTCATCATCATCATTTCCTTTATCTCCCATTGGAGCATAGGACCTCAATAAAGCATTTCCATCTGGTCCTGTTTGTGGCTAACAATTTAAGTGAGTGTTGGCTTTATTACCGTTTTTTAACTATTTACGATGTGGGAGAAATAATAAATTCACATGAGAGTACAGAAATATTTATTTACGACCTCAACTTAGGATTAAAAATAAAAAGTACCCGGCGTATTATCAAAGGTATAAATTTCTTACTAATCTAGTCTAATCTCCGGTTTTTTTGGTTTTCCCTGACAAATATTTATTGCGGAAATTTATATATTAGAAGTAGCAATTCATTATTTTATTAGTTTTATTGAAAAAATGTGAGTTTTTCCCGCTTATCTTTTATAAAAAAAAGGATCACTCCGCTCACACACACGCCCATTTCTCTGTATGTATGAGGTGAATCAACAAATACTTTTGTTGATGAGATCTTCCAAGAGTACTAAAAACATCTACATAGTTTTAGAAAGAAGGTATGGCGAAATATTTGGGATCAAAAGAAAACTCAAAAATTCTTCAGAACCATTCAAAATTGAGGCTAAGCAGGACAAGAATTTTCGGCGTATATATGTAAGGCGGCCGGCGTAGCTAAATTGGTTGGTGCGTGATTACCATTCGGAATTCAGAGAGAACGTAGGTTTGAATCTCTGTGAAAGACAAAAATGAAGAAAAAGTTTTTTCTAATAGCGGTTGGCCCTTGAAAGGCAATGGCACATCTCCGAGTGTATTTCTGCCATGAAAAAGCTCCTCATAAAAAATATCTGCCATTCGGAATCGGCTTGAAACTGTAGGCCCTCCATTTGTGGCTCAACATAAAGGCGCACGCCATAAATATGAGGAGGAGCTCGGCCAAACACCCAAAAACGGTGTAAGCGACAGTATTGAGTATTTGTGGTCTATGAACGGTGACTAATTTGCGGTTGTGTTAGCCGTTTTATGCTGCTGATGATTCCACCTCAACCTCCATACAGCTGACGCAGCAAGGACTCGAAGTAATTCCAAGTCTCACGGCATGTATACCTCGCGGATAATGCTCCGTGAGGATGCCCCAAAATTTGAGAGCTGAGATTTTATCATCTTCAGAATATCCCTTGAACACCTCTGATTCATACGTGGCCAGAAAGATTTCGCTACCTTACACGTTCGTGTACTTGCCCAGCGCTCGCTGAGTTGACGCGAAGCCCATCCTTCCAGGAGTAGAGCGCAGGTTGTCAAGGAGATCCCGATGCTCTCCTTTCGCCAGCACACTACCTCTCAGGTTCCTTGTCTGACCAGCTCGTCGGCTTCGCAGTTTCCAGCGATGTCACTATGACCAGGTACCCAGATCAATCAATTCCTGACCAGTTTCGAGTGCACCATAATGGAGCCCAGGCCCTAATTGCCGGTTGAGTTTGATCGGGAGCTCTTTGCAGAATATTCCTCCTCCAACCCTACCATCTAACCAGACCCTGTTCCCAGGTGTTGCCCCCGGTCCACTCCTCCCTTGATGGAATATGGTTGGAGAAAGTTCCGCTTGGACTAAATGAGGGTGCACACTGATCCTTCGAGGGGGAGATGAGCTCAAAATTTCTGAGGATGCTTGAGTGCCCATGAGTGAGATTGAGCCTATAGCCCAAACCCCTCAGTCTGATAGCTGTGCGTGGAGCGCCAATTCTGCCTGCGATATCTACAGGTAGCATATTTAACATTACATTACAAGATTGGCTTATTATGGTATTACAGAGCCAAAATACAACTCTAGGCGAGAGTCCCCATCTTTTGCCAATTGCGCCCTTGCATCCATACAAGGCGATTGTTGCCTTCCTTACTATCTCCTCAATGTTGGGCCACCACGTTAGTTTACTGTTAAGGATTAGGCCTAGGTACTTTACTTTGTCAGAAAGCACCAACGGAGCGTCCCCTATGGAAGGGGGTTGAGCTCTGGGTATTTTATGTTTCCTCGTGAAAAGGACGAGCTTCGTCTTAAGAGGATTCACCGACAAACCGCAGTCTGCAGTCCGCTGCCCATCGAACAACTACGTTCAGATATCCCTGCATCAAACCGTACAGGGTATCTACAAACTTTTTAAAAAGGATTGCCTCAATAAAAGAATTGCCTCAGGTGAAATATCTATCTTCGTTATTTCATTCATTTGTTAGTTAAACTTTAACAAAACACAAAATTTCATGCAAATCTGGGAAGCCGTGTAATAATCGTCTACTACTGATAGGTCCGTCTTGGGCCTAAAAATCGTGAAAACTATAGGACCTAACCGATTTAACCGGCAAACCGGCGTTAACTCTAAATATGCAACAAGTGGGGCTAAGCTAAAATTACACACAAAATTAGCCACTCGTTTAGGCAATAGTGTTCGATGTCTTGAAAGCATCATTTCATCCTCTTCGATACTCGCCGTCGTCAATGCAAATCTTGCAAATCTTGAGTGCAGCTTTGCTTCGAACACTCAATAGCCACCTCATCCTATCTGGTCATCGCGCAGAATTCCGGGCCATACACTTGCTGGAACGGTTGCCCTTTGCTAACTGAACAGTAATGGGCTTCATATTTGTTTAATAATAAGAGGCATTCCACTTTGACCAACTGTACCATTAGATACATTCGTTTTACTCCTTCATCCGGTTTGCTTCTCCCTTTTAATGAATTTAATTTTTCCATTATCTAAGCACAAGTCCCTTGGCCTATCAGTTTTCATAATAAGCAACAACATCGAACACAATCGAACCTGCTAGAATTCGCTAAATTTATTTTGCGATTTTCATTTATCATAGCAATTTTCGGCTCATTATCACTCAACGCTAACGAAGCCATAAAAGCCGAACTCATTAACTACAAATGCATACTTCCAGCCCGTCAAAACAATGTAATGGATGCATACGCGAGCGGTTCAATAAGTACCCGTGGTTGATGCTGGAGGGCATTCCTGAGGGAAGTTGGTGTTACTATCGTGTGCTGCCATCTATCAAACGACGGCAAAACAAATGATGTCTTCATTTCTAATACGGATACTTATTGAACTTCCCTCGTATGTACTTATTTATATGCATCCATATATATGTATGTGTTAGACAGCGGCGAATTTTATAGGCTTCGATGTTCGAATCTGTACTCGTTTAGAAGGGTGTAGTCGTAAATTCTGCATTACAACTTTTTTTTTTTTAATTCTGAAAAAATTTGCTTTAAATAAGATAAGAGATCAAATATGTTTTAATTTAATAACTATGAAGCGCATTCCATTTTGAAAATTTGATATGGAGTGTTGTCCAAAATAAAGAAAACTGGCGTCATAAAAATGGTGTGGATGGCGCCATCTTTCTACTGAGGTAGTGCGTTGGAAGTTACATCCCTAGCTGACTTCCAGTGAAAGATTGGTGACATTCGGTTCAGTGGAAGCGAATTTATTGCATCTAAAGTGTCAGTATGTTTGTGTCATCGTTACAAAAATGAGTTTAGAACAAAGGACTAATATTAAATTTTGTTTTAAAATCGGTAAAACGGTAAAACGTTTACCGAAATATTTGAATTGATGAAAAAAGATTATGGCGAATTGTCTATCTCGTGCTAAAGTTCATGAGTGGTTTACACGTTCCGGAGATGGTTGGAAGCACATAGATGACAATGAAGTTACGGTCCACCCAAAAGCAGTAATCACCGAGAACTCCATCGAAATTGTTCGTAAATTGATCAAAAATGAGTCGAAATCATCGTTAAAATTCAATATTCGAAAGGCCTCATTAAAGAGGCGAGAAAAGACGAGAACTTTCTTTACACCATTATGACTGGTGATGAAATATGGTGTTCCAACATGAACCTGAAACTAAGCGTCAAAGTGCCGACTAGACACCATCCATCGATGCTCATTTGTTTTTACGATTCCAAGGGAGTTGTCCACAAGTAATTCGTGCCAACGGGTCAAACCATCAATGCAATTTTCTATCTTGGCATTTTGAAGCGTTGGTTGCCCTAAATACCGCGAAGGAGGAAGTGGACGCTTATTGCATGACAATGCACCATCTCATCCATCCACTCTTGTGACTGATTTTTTTACTAGAAATCGTATCAATCACTCACCGTATTCGTCTGATATGGCTCCCTGTGACTTCTACCTATTCAGAAAATTGTATTTAGCCATGAAAGGAAAACGTTTTGCGTCCGTGGGGGCCATCCAAAAGGCTTGTACCGGTCAATGACCGCAAACACTCTTTCAGTTTTAGATCGCGCAAAACAGTGTATCGAGTTCAGAGGGGACTATTTTGAATAAATAAGGTCGGAGTTATCAGAATAAAGCTCCCGTCGTTTCTATTTTATCTCGGTCTTGTCATTGGTTCGCTGCACGTATTTGCATATAGGTTAGGGTATGTTGGCCTGGTTGACTTACTTGATCTATGTACCAGGCGTGTTGAAATAGTTCACCTGTTTCTATTGCGAATTTAATGCGACATTTCCAACCCACTGCTGGGTTGTTTTCCATTCCGTCGAACTTTAACAAATATTTCAAGCATGTTTTGAATCACGCGGAACATCCGCAAAGGAGATGCTCTACACATTCCCTTGAGCGCTGCTCCCTACATTTCCTGCATTCCTCGCTGTTCGAGATTCCTATCGTATAAGCATACGCTGCTACAAGGATATATGACGTCAGCATGCCTGTATTTATGCCTATAATTCAACAATCTCTTCCTGTTAGTGATAGTATAAATGAAGTACGCCTGTGGCCGTCTTGCTTTCACATCTTCTTTGCATTCCTGCAAGTGGGCAGACTCTCCAATCATGTCATGAATTTTCTGATCATGTTTTCGTCTAGTTCGTTGCACAATTTTCGTATCGGCTTAGGTATTCCATTGACAAAATCCAAAGATAGAGATACCCTGTTTTTTTGATATATCGCGTACTGTCTCGTGCTCTGCAATGCCCTTATGACCCGGAACCCGATAGAAATTCATAAATATTGTATATTATATAAAAAAGAACTGAATATATTTCACTTTAAAAGCTCCATACCAAACTTTTCAAACTTGAATAAATATCGGAATTGTTAATATTGGGCTGGCAACAAAGTAATTCCGGATTTTTTTTTGGAAAAACAACACAATTTTTTCATGGAACTAAATAATTTTATTTTGTAATGTATTACCCATTTTGATCAATGACCTTTTGCCATCTTTCAGGCAGCATCGTAATCCCACGTTCATAAAACTTCTGGTTTCTATTAGCAAAAAACTGAATCAGGTACGATTTGACTTCATCCTCATTATTGAAATGTTTACCATTCAAGGAGTTTTGTAAAGATCGAAACAAAAAGTAATCAGATGGGCCAAGGTCAGGGTATGGGTATGGGTATGTCGACAAAACTGGAAACGCTCAGGTGTACTCTTAGTAAGGGAAGTAATTTTCCATCCCAATCCGTCTGCAACGTAGGTTATCTGGATTGATATATCTGATTAGGTTGGGGAATAAGTTCGTGAAGCACACAGGCTTGAATTAGGGTGATTGAGAATCGTTTTATGATCGCAGTTAATTTTTTCTGCCAATTCACAACTGACTTGGCGGTCGGTCTCCTTCAAAAGTGATTTGAGACGTTCTTCATCGAATTCAGAAGGTCTTTCGCTGCGGGATGTGTCATCGATTTTTGAATTTTGCAAACTATTTCCGTGCTGTTAACTCGTCTATGACACCGTCTCCATACACGTCGCAAATGTGCCGAGCTGACCTCAATGAAAAGCAAAGAAGAGCAGGTGTCAAAAATGTTGATTTTGCCTCTTGGATATTCCATTTATAAGTCTCAAAACTAATAAAAAATTAAATAAACAAACAGCAAACAAATCGTTGTTAAATAAAAGAAAATATAAAAACGAACTTATTCCCCAACCAATAAATTGTCAATTACCCCCGAAATGTGTGTAGTTATTAGGGGCTTTATCATTCAGTACCAGTATGCACTCGACCGTTTTTTCGATTGGCTAATTTAATGCAAGTTTGACTTTGCGAGAAGGCAGTTTTGGGTTGCTGAGAGAATTGTTGAAAGCTCAGTATGGCCCTGGAAGCCAGAAGAAGTACTCAAATTCATTAGAAGCCTCCAATTACAGGCGCGCTTGTTGCATTTCGTTTGATAGAAGCTACCCACATCTCAGAAAGAAAATCCCCCACCAAGAAAGACAAACTCATTGATTGTTCGCGGAAGCTTTAGCTGGAGTAAATATTTAACTTTGCTTATGCATACAAGCAATTAGTGAATTGGTATCCGGTTTTCAGCTGAGAGTTAAGAATTGTTAATTGTTCCACTGTATTTTCACTTATGTAATCGCCCATTAACTGGTAAGCAAAGCAAGAAAAATTCGACCAAATACGGGATAAGCTGATAAGAGTTATCAAATAGAAAGAAAAACGAAAAAGAGTTATCAAATAGAAGAAAAGAAAAAAGAAAAAAAAACAACAACACCCGTTAAATTTATATACACATAAAATGGGGTATCGTAAGTAAATTCCAAAGTGCCGCGACGATCACCTATTGCTACTGATAACAATTATTGTTCTTTCCTCATTATCTGAAGTGGTGCTTACGTGGTGAAAGTGAGCAGCTGAGGCTTTTAAAATAATTAGGCGGAATGAATAATTGGGAATTTTCAGTGTATGTCGGCTACTACTGGTAAATTGCGGATCGATAAAGCTTAAAAACTACAGGGTTGCCCCATATTCGACGAACCCATTTGACAACCCTGTATCTTTTGACAGAGACGTCAGATCGCTTAATGACATACCGCGTTGGAAGCGTCAGTTCAAGCAGATTTTTACCATGGAAGAGTACACGCCACGCGAGCGCTCCCAAATTGTTGAAATTGACATTCAACAAAAAAGCCAATTGTGAAAAGAAGAAGAAGAAAAGAAGAAAATTGTGATGCCAATTATTCGTTGAAAGCGTATGAGGCAGTTCTGGTTTCAACAAGACGGCGCTCCACCACACACAGCTCGCACCACAATCGATTTTTTTAAGAAATTGTTTGGTCGTCGTTTGATGTCGAAAAATGGCGATTTTGACTGGCCACAGCGTTTGCCCGATTTAACGCCACCTGACTTCTTGTGGGGATATTTAAAATCAAAAGTTTATATTAATAAGCCAAAGACCATAGAAGAGCACAAGAACAACATCCGCGAGGAACTAGCCGCTATTCCAGCCGAAATGTTAGTTAAAACTATGGAAAATGCTGTAAAACGAGCACAACACGCCATATAGGCTCAAGGCGGCCATTTGAGAGATATCATATTCAAAAAGTGATGCCAACAAATCTACTTGAACCAAATAAAATTATTATTATCGTCAACATAAAAAAATGTGTTTTTCGTTAGCTGCATTTAAGCGAGTTTTATTCAAAGATTTATTACATATTCGATGGCTGAGAAGTCTAATTGAATGCCACAACTACTTTGAACCCAAGAACTTACAAAAATATTGGCTGCTTAGTTGAGCCAAAAACATAAGGTGCACCATTCGCCCTGGAAACATAGTCACTTAAGCGATACGCAATAAAACTCAAATCAGATGCCAAAACATTGCTAAGCCCCGAAATCTTCTAACCCTCAAAGAGCGTACTAGCTCATGTCTCTTAGGGAAAATACAGATCCGAAACATTGCAGAAGGTGGATGTTTTACTCCTGCATGAGCTGAAGCAACGGTAATCTGTTCCCTCCTTCTGCTCCGCATGCAATTGGTTTCATCTGTCGGTAAAGATAAAATAAAAACATGTAAACCCTCAGTTTTTGCTGCAAAGAGCCAAGCAAATATTTTTAACAATAGTATCTTGCTTGAGTTATGGTCACATTGAAGATCTTTCCTCGCATCAATTCTGTTGATTTCGACTGTCGAGCAGATCTCTAAAAGTCTGATTATATAGGGTTTTCCAATAAGAGGTGTTATTTTGATATTCAAAGAAAAATTCTACTTTTTAATATAAATGATCGGATGTTCATCTCATTATAAAGAGGAAGCTATGCCGTGAATAGTGGAAAATAACATTGGGCAAAGGACCACTACGACCACGCTTGGAGGACAATATCCTTTTCATGAAATTTTCCATAACCGAATTGCAAAGTGGCTGCCCTATGTCCTCGATAGCCTCACGAATCCCATCTTTGAAGTCTTGAATCGACCCTGGACCGTTGGCGTAGACCTTCTCTTTCACGTGGTGCCAAAGAAAAAAATCACAAGGTGTTAAATCACAAGATCTCGGTGGCCAATTGTGATCACCTCTTCGAGAGATAACACCATCTGGAAAATTTTCCCTTAAAAGATCAATGGTTTCGTTGCTTGTGTGGCACGTAGCGCCTTCTTGTTGAAAATAAACGTTGTCCAGATCAATACCCTCCGATTCCGGCCATAAAAAATCGTTAATCATCTCTCGATAGCACAATCCATTCATTCATAACACTTGTTATTGGAAAACCCTTCATGTTGTTCATTCGGAACAGAGGTTTTTTTGTTCACTGATAGAGGTGTTAAGCCTTACTTGCGGATTGATAGGATATTTCTCTAGTATTTTACAAATTCAGGGCACTGATATGTATGTGAAAAAGCGATTAGGTAACCTCGAGGCGGTCACAAGCAATCTCTCATTCCCAAACAAATTGGACCCTAGAAGAGTTCCTTACAGCTTTGAAAAAGGATTTTTTAAGACTTGCGAAGGCAGACAGAAGCTTGGAACTCCTCATAAATGAATCAAACACAAAATTTTTGTGCATTGAAAATGTTCGAAATGAATGTATTATAAATTTGCCATATTGATGACAGTTACATTTTTGAGCGGGTGGAATCGTTCAAATATCTTGAATCTATCATCTCTGCGGACGCTCAAACAAGCATTGAACACGAGGATCCGCGCGAGCGAAGTTGAAAGTCGATAAAACAATAATACAATTTGCGTTACTTACTATATGCTTCTGAAACCTGGGAGATGCGTGAGGCTGATGAAGGAAAATCTCAACATATTTTAGTGAGAATTTCTACGCCGCATTCTTGAACCGGTGCGGATGGATCCCCTCAACTATCGCCTACGTTATAATGATGCTCGGCTAGGGACTTCCTAATCACCGACTTTATCAACTTTCAGCATCTTAAGTGGGCTGAACATAGTCTAAGAATGAACCCATACGGAATTGCAAAAAAAATCTACAATAGTAAACTGTTTATTAAAGACGTCACCCAAGGAAAACCTGAATTGATACAGTTAATGTCTGCAAAGGATCGAGATTCTTGGTCGATGTTATTGAGTGAGGTCAAGGCTCAAGCCGGATCAGCCCGATTTTTGGCTTAATGGCTCTGTCAATAAGCAAAATTGTCATATTCGTGCTGAAAAGTAACCCGAAAAAATTCAAGATTTAGGATTAGATTCATTGAAACCAACCGCTTGGTGTGGCCTATAGGCAGGAGGAATCATCGGCCCATATTTCTTCAAAGACGAGACTGGCATCAATGTATCAGTGAATGGCGAAGACTATCACGTTATGATAAACGACTTTTTGATGCAGGAAATGGGGAAATTGAAGCTCGTGATCTCCACAACATTTGGTTCCAACAATACGGCGCTACTTGCCACACAGCCCGTGAAGCAATGGATTTACTGCATTGTCGTTTTGGAGCGGAATTTATCTCTCGCCTCGAACCAGTGGATTGGCCACCAAGATCGTGTGATATCACACATTTGGACTTTTATTTTTGGCGCATATAAAATCTAAATGCTCTTTGGATTCTGGATAAACCAGCTTCAATTGAGGTATTTGAAACCAATATTACTAAAGTTATTCACGAGATACCGACAGAAGTCCTCCAGCGAGTCATTCAAAATTAGAACCTACGTTCTCTCTGAACTCCGAATGGTAGTCACGTACCAACGCATTCGGCTACGGCGGTCACTCTTTATATACAAAATGAATAAAACATGGAAGAGATTGGTAGGCACCATGAGCAAAATAAAAATTTAAATCAACGGTATTTTGTAGCCGCCTGCAATTTGCACTTTGTTATGCTAAAATTGAATGGACTATAAAATTGCATATTCACAAGTTTTCTAAGTAATCTGATTAAACTTTTGAAACTTTGGTACAAATTTGCACAATGTTTCAAAAAACGATTTATCTGGTGTTGTTGTACAATGAGATAAACTTTTATAAAAAATTAATAAACTTTGAATAAAGCAAATCAAAAAAGTAAAAACTAGTCAAAATAAAATTTCATTGCCCCTGAGTGAGTCCATACGAATGTAGCAACAATATTCGCTATAATTTATCCATTAGCATAAAAACATTAAATACAGAAATCGATCAGAAAAGTAATTGAATTTTGTGTTGACAAAAAAATCTATAGAAGATAACTTCGGGTGACGGAACTGAATGGGGAAGCAATAAATTGACATAAATGTCTGCAAAGCTGCTAGGTAACATTTTTTTGAGAATGCAAACTTTATTGTTTATAAACATTTCATTTGCCTCCTCTGAAATATACAAAGCAATGTGGTTCGGCTTTGGAACAGCGCAGACCAGTTATTGGTAAGAGAGGCGAGCAGTTGACATTATGTGTTTGCGTGTTTACTTGAAAAGGGTCTAGCAAAAGGCGCGCTTAGATGTTGATAAAATGTTAAAAATTAGGTTCTTTGAGGTCTCACTATTTGTACTCAAAATACGGTTCTTAAAAATTCGATGTGAAGAATGACATCATTGAAATGTCCACCCCACACATTAAATCCGCCAAACAGTCGCTTCATTGAATGCGTAATTGGTGAGAACGACGAGATGTCGCTGCTGAAGGCTGTTCAACAACACTTTGCGCTACAGCAGCTATATTCTCAACAGAATATTCAGTTTTTGGTCTGCTAGCCCTTTCTCTACACTCGACAGAGCCCGTTCCTTGAAATTTTGTGTCCAACCTTTGAATTGTAGATTCATGCGGATGTTTGTTTCCACCAAAAAATGTATGAATTTTGCGATATGTTGTGCTTAAAGATTGGCCGTTTTCTTAATAAGTTCCAATAATTTTGATGCGTTGTTCTATCTATCGTGGAAAATTTTCCATTTGTATACTTGGAAAATGTCAAAGATGACATAACCGTGACGACCATCTAGGAATTATTCACTGATATCTGGGAATCACTTTTGATAGACCCCTTATAAATTTTTACTTATCGATCTCTTAGGCGACCCCATTTGCACATACCGAGCCCGGTTCGTAAACCTGATAAGTGAGAATTTTAGGGCAGGTCAATGAAGCGGAAACGCTTTGTGCTCTATTGGGTGGGCACTACGGTTCACGGAAGCTAATAATATTGTTTTCAAAAAATAAGAGGAGTAAAATTGAGTTTTAATATGCTTTAAAATCTGCTCTAGTAAGTCATGCCAATTCGTCTACCATTTTGTTGAAAGGGATTTCAGCGCAGCGCTTTTTTAGCGAAATTGCCATAGTTTTCCTTGGCGTATGGCCAATTTATTACCATTTCCTTTTTTTTGATTTCTGATGCAACCTTGACGACCGTTGAACGAGCTTGAGTCAACAACTCGGCTGTGGTTATTGTCAGACGCCAAAAAATTCGCAAAATCCATCGAAGGCAGCGATTTATGAACGTTTAGAGGCGCTTTGTGATCTTCGCATTTACTTTCCAGGTGGTGCAACCGCTCAGCAATTTAAGATCACACAGTTTTTATGTAAGTAAACAGATGTCATCAGCGTATGCCAGGTGGAAAAAAATCATAACAAAGGAACCATTATTCCTTTGGTTTCGTCGAGAGTACTGGAATCGGGAATTGGCATTTTGAATAAAGGAAGAAAAGATAAAATATAACAAAAATATATTTGGAAAGCAGTTTTCTCGTAAGAATGTCAATCGAGAAAACCAGATACAAAATTAAAGAAGCCTTGCTTACACAGACATCAGCAATTGATTGTGAAGTTTGTCTTTTTTTTTTGCAAGCAGCTATGATTTGAGGTGACTTTTGTGGGGCGGTTTCCAGCAAAACGTTCATTGAAATCTTCATTTTATTACGTTTTGTATTTAAAAGTATCTCTAGAAATCGAGTTTTGTACAAATAAAATTAGGTTTTGAAAAAATGTTTCCCAAAAAAAAAATTTTTCAGTTTTATATTACTAAAAATCGAGCTTTGTACAAATAAAATTGGTTTTTGAAAACATTTATTCCAAAAAAAATCGCCTTATATGTATTTCATTTTATATGTATTTTAAATTTTATGCTTAAAAGGATTTCCAAAAATCGAGTTTTGTACAATAAAATTAGTTTTTAAAATACTTTTTCTTAAAAAAATTGCTTTATATTTCATTTTACATTTTAAATTTTAAATTTAATGATATTTCTAAAAATCTTGGCATTGCCCGACTGCGCGGCTTCTTTAGGGGTTCCCGCCAACCATGGCCTTTGATATATCGCCCCTTTCCTTCCGCTGTACACGACCCCATTTTCTTTTTCGGACTTCTAGTTGCACTGTAACTCTAGTTCCATTTGTGGAACAATATTAAGATGCACACCACAAATAGGAGGAGGAGCTCGGCAAAACTCCTAACAGAAGTGAACGCGCCAATTATTTATTTATTTTTAGTTGCACTGGCTTTTGCTGTGTTTTGGCCCATAAGTCAGCATTTGAGACCGCATTTGGTGAGAATATTTAAATAATTTTTCATATCCATCTATTTATAAAATGTAAAAATTATTTTACATTAGAATTAAAAATTCCAAGGTTTGTGCGGCGTGATGTTTATGACCGGTTCCAAATTGCTTGTAGAGAGCCGAATAACGCCATTGCCTTCTTTATTCTGCTTTTGATATCATCGCTCGAACCGCCAGCCGCCGATAAATTGCCGATATTTCATGGCAGAAATACTCTCGGAGGTTTGCATTAAGGGAGATTCGCTACATTTCCGGTTTGTGCCATAAATTATTAAATTATACGTTTTATTTGGTCGGTTATTTAATCCACTGAAAAGAGACAACCAAGAAAAGAAAGAAAACCAACTACGAAGAAAAAGACAACAAGAAAAATTGAAAGTAATTATAATAATTTACTAATGAACGCTACTGCCTTATGCAAATTCATGCTTCAAGCAGCTATCACTGAAAGCCAGTCTGAAGCGATTTCAAGTAGATATGCTGGTGTGTAGAATTAGGGTGGTTCCGAGTTTTAACTTCTTAACACACATCAGAGACTGCGTTTTAAATTTGTCATCTCCTAAGACAAACAAAAGGTCTTTGAAAGAAAACACTTAAGAAATCTTCAACATCTTAATATTGAGAAACTACAGGGTAGATTTGTTCAAGTTAGACCTTTTTCATGAAGGAAGGGAGAGTCGACGAGTTTATACTCCTTTTTCGACAAATGGTCTTGGTATCGAATATATACCAACCGAAACTGAAACTCCTTTTCGCCAAATGCAGAGGTGCCTCATTAATTTTTTTGTGAATGCGGTCCAATAACTCGCTGTAGCATTGTGCAGTGATCGTTTTTCCATTTTCCAAAAAATCCATGAGAATTACGCTGTTCGCATTCCAAAAATTCGTCGCCACCACCTTTACTCCTCGCCTTCTTTGGAGCAGATTTACCGGGCTCCAGCGAAAATTATGTCGTGGACTTTTTGAATAATTTCTTCGGAATCTATGTCTGCCGGGCGTCCTGGTCGCTCCTCATCAAAAACGGATGTTCGCCCACATTTAAATTTGTTTAACCAATATCTAACTGTCGTAATAGATGGCGAAGAGTCCCCATAGACAACGTCCAGCATTGCTTTTATCTCCTCGCATTTTTCCCCATCCAAAATCAAAAGGCGAATTACCGAACGATACTGTTTTTTTTCATCTTAGCGAAAATCACGGAACACCTCTTACTCGAATAGCTCTCAAATCCAAAGTATCTTATCAATCAGTCTGAAATTTGTTTTGCCGTCGTTTGATAGATGGCAACACTCGATGCTAAGACCAACTTCCCTCAGCAACGCTCTCTGTCACCAAACACGGGTACTTATTGTCCGCCCTCGTACCAAGCCAAAGAGCGAGAGAATGAAATAACGATAGGTTCACGTAAAACTCTTACCTCGGGATACAAGAGTTTCTTATAAAATTTACGAATGTATTTACTAATAAAGGGTTTTCCAATGACAGGGGTTACAGGAGAATGAATTGTGCTATCGAGAGATGATTAACGATTTTTTATGGCCGGAATTAGATGGTATTGATCTGGACAACGTTTATTTTCAACAAGAAGGCGCTACGTGCCACACAAGCAACGAAACCATTCATATTTTACGGTAAAAGCTTCCGAACCGAGTTATCTCTCGAAGAGGTGATCACAATTGGCGACCTAGATCTTGTGATTTAATACCTTGTGACTTTTTTCTTTGGAGCCACGAGGCAGAGAAGATCTACGTCAACAGTCCAGGGTCGATTCAAGACCTCAAAGATGGAATCCGTGAGGCTATCGAGGACATAGGGCAGCCACTTTGCAATTCGATTAGTAAAAATTTCATGAAAAGGATATTGTCCTGTAAGCGTGGTCGTGGTGGCCATTTGCCTGATGTTATTTTCCACTATTCACGGCACACCTTCCTCTTTATAATGCGATAAACATCCGATCATTTATATTAAAAAGTAGCATTTTTCTTTGAATATCAAAATAACACCTTTTATTGGAAACCCCTTTAGTAGAATACGTGAGCACTGCAAATGGTAATGACTAGGGCAGCAGCAGTGAGCAAGGTCCAGGAAAGTTCCCAGAAATCAGACTTCCTGAAGCTTGGCAATAACAGATTCTAAACTGACTGGCCTGCGACACAAACTTGTATTTTGTTACGTTATGTGCTTCCTTCTCCAACATTTAGAAGTTTATTCATCTTATGAAACTTTATTTACATTTACATTAGCTCAAATAAACATATCGCAACTTTGTAATAGGACTATGAATAAGTTCGTGCGGTTTGTTTTCGAAATTTGAAACTTTATTGACGTAAAATGGTTACAAATTTAATATTCAAAATATTGTCCATCGCTTACTACTACTTTTTCCCATCTTTCTGGCAATTCACGGATTCCCTTTGTGAAAAATTCGGTCGGTTTTGCCGCAATCCACGAATCGATCCATTTTTTGACTTCATCGTAATTACGGAAGTGCTGGTCAGCCAGGCCATGTTGCATCGATCGGAAGAGATAGTAATCGGATGGCGCAAGGTCTGGACTATACGGCGGGTGGGGTAGGGCATCCCATTTGAGCGTTTCTAAGTATGTTTTGACCACTTGTGCAACATGTGGCCGAGCATTGTCATGTTGCAAAATAACTTTGTCGTGTCTATCGGCGTATTGCGGCCGTTTTTCTCGCAGTGCTCGGCTCAAACGCATCAATTGTCGTCGGTAGACATCCCCCGTAATCGTTTCATTCGGTTTCAGTAGCTCATAATACACAACACCCAGCTGGTCCCACCAGATACACAGCATAACCTTCAGGCCATGAATATTCTGCGCCGACGTCGATGTTGAAGCATGGCCAGGGTATCCATACGTTGCCCGACGTTTTGGATTGTCGTAATGGACCCACTTTTCATCGCCAGTCACAATTCGATGCAAAAAACCCTTTCTTTTGTGCCGTTGAAGCAGTTGTTCGCATGCCATAAAACGGCGTTCAACGTCTCTTGGCTTCAATTCATACGGCACCCAATGGCCTACCTTTCGGATCATTCCCATGGCTTTTAAACGTTTGGAAATGGTTGATTGATCAACTCCCAAAGTTTTTGCAACCTCTTCTTGCGTTTGAGCCGTATCTTGATCGAGCAATTCCTCCAATTCGGTATCCTTGAACTTTGGCGGCGCACCCTCGCGTTCTTCGTCTTCCAAGCCAAAATCACCACTTTTAAAGCGTGCAAACCACTTCTGGCACGTTCGCTCAGATAGAGCATGCTCACCATAAACTTCCACCAAGATACGATGACTTTCGGCTGCTTTTTTCTTCATATTAAAATAATGAAGAAGAATTCCCCGCAAAATCACATTATTTGGCACGAAATTCGACATTTTCAAGTGTGGTAAAAATATTGTTGTTTACGCTTCAAATAAAAAACTTATACTGACGTTTGTGCCTTACGACAGTAGCTCTCCAATGAATGTTTGGAAATGTGGATCGATGGAATAATAATCAAGTTACGCCATCTGTTGTAAAACCGCACGAACTTATTCATAGTCCTATTATTTTTTTTGAATTAAAAAGCTTAACTTCATCCGTTGACTTCCGGCTCAGAGTACAATGCGTTCGTTGAGATGTGCTAAGCTGAGGTGTGAGAATTCCGTGAAAAAAGTACCCAAACTATCAAGCGAGAATGCAAATAATGTGAATAAGCACTTATGTTTATACAGGGTGCTACGTAAACTTCTAAGATATGACCGTGAACCCACTCAATTGATGAAATGAGGAAATAAATATAGAATTCCATTCTTATATTGGGTAGTCGAAAAAGTCTTTTCATATTTCTAATCAAACTTCAACCCATTTTTTTTATATTTATAATGAACTTTATTAAACCAAATATGTCCCATTTTGGTCGACCACCTTTTGCCATTTATCTTCTAGAGACATTATTCCATCAGTGCAAAACTTTTGTGGTTTCTCGGCGAAAAACTGCGACAAGTAATTTTCACAGGCTTCTCTTGAAGCGAACTTTACTCCATTAAGGGAGTTCTGCATTGACCGAAACAAATGGTAGACCGATGGTGCAAGGTCAGGGCTATATGGTGGATGCATCAGTTGTTGACAGTAAAGTGTAGGATCAATCGTTCAAGCAGGCTGGAGCAGCTCATAGTGGATGATTCCTTTCCAATCCCACCAAACACACAGCATAACATTTCGAGGCGTGAATCCTGGCTTTGCGACCATTTGTTGAGCTTCACCACCCTTGCACCATAATCTTTTTCGCACATTGTTGTCGTATTTGATCTACTTTTCGTCTCCCGCTACCATTTGCTTCAGAAATGGTTCGATTTCATTTCGTTTCAGCAAAGAATCGCAGATGTTAATTCGGTCCATTAAATTTTTCACAGACAATTCATGTGGTACCCAAACCTCGAGCTTCTTTTTGTAACCAGCCTTTTTTACATGGTTCAAAACCGTTTGATGATGGATGTTTAGTACCTTGGCGATGTCATGGCAGCTTATGTGACGGTTCTGGTCAATCTTTTCCATAATTTCATCGACTTTTCCATAATTTCATCGGCTTTTTCAAAGTGTGCAGGTCTACATTTTCTGGTAAATAGCAACAGCTACGTTTTATCAGAGTTGGCGTTGAGGTCGCAACTGGCAGCCCAGCGACTCAGTACAGCCAGTCGGTTCTACGTAACCACAAATACCCGTTGTTGTTGCTGTTGTTGTAGCAGCAATACTAAGCCCTGTCAGTATAGTGTATATCACCGGTCGTCTTCGTCTAACTTATCTAAAGGTAGTCCCAGAAAACCTGCTGTTTCGAAGTTTTTAGTCCAGAGGGAGAGGGGTGTTAGATAAGTGGATTTAGTGGGGCATGTGAAAAGGTGGCTAGTGTCGTGTGTGGTGCCTTCACATGCCGGACATATGTTTGGTATGCCGGGGTCAATTCTGGATAAGTAGGAGTTTAACCTGCTACAGTATCCAGAATGTAGTTATGCCAGTTTTACACGGAATGCACGGGGAAGCTGTAGCTCTTCATATGCTGTAGGTGGTGGTTGGACTCCGATCACGGCATTCGGTGGTCGGGAGCTTAAGAAGGTAGTGATGATCTCCAGATGAATGTCGTTTATTGTCTGGCTAAACATTGTCTGTCCAGTAGATGTCTGCTCATTTTGTCCTGGTTCTCATCGGCGTAATTGAGCGGGTGTCTTCTGACGTACCTGGGAGGCGGCTCTGGCTCAAGCAGGTGTCTGCAAAGGTGATAGCACCCAATCACAAACTGTTTGCTTGTAGTTTACTGTGCTCCTTTACCAGGGGCATCTGTGCCTCGTTGTGAAGGTGATGAAGAGGAGATATCAGGAGGCAACCTGTCGCTACCCGAATAGCAGTGTTTTGGCTGGAGCTTTATTCACTACATGTCACTAGTTCCAGGCGACCAGACAGGCGCAGCGTAGTTCAGAGCCGGCCGACCCATCACCTTTAATGTCGATAGCAACATTTCCTTGTCTTTGCCCCAAGTGCTGCTGGCAAGCGAATTGAGGACCTTTTTGCAATTTTGGACTTTAGTGGCAATTGCGGTTGTATGCGCAGGCAAGGAGAGCAAACTGCCGTAGGATGCACCCAAGATTTTGGGATTGTTAACAGTCGGAATTGTCATAGACTTTGACTTATGTTGCAGTTTGACCTCCTCGGACCAGGTGATAAAGAAGGTCGCCGTGGATTTTGTGGAGGAACGTTGAAGGTTTTTCACAATGAAAAGGCGAGAAAGTTCGGTGAAGTAGACGTTCACTTTGGCGTACAGACCATCAATGTCATTGCCCGGCGCCATTATCGTGCAGTCGTCGGCGTAGGAGACCAGGGAGACTCCCTTTGGTGGTTCGGAGAGCTTCGATATATAGAAGCGGAACAGCAAGGGTAAAAGGACCCCCCTGCGGAGCTCCTTGCTTTATCTTCCTTTGTTTGGATGTTTGGTCTCTAAAAATTAGTGACGTGTGACGACCGCTCAGATAGTTGGCGGACCACCTCTGCAGCGCTGGCGGGAGTGTCGACTGTAAAATGTCATCTAGTAGCGTGGAAAGCCTTCTTCAAGTCCAACGGTACTAGAACAGTCCTCTCACAGGGGCGGTTCTGGTTAAGCCCGTGGTTTATGACGGTGAGTAATGTCGTGGTACTGTGCACCTGTCGTAAGCCATGCTGATGTGGGGCGTGGGCCAGGTGTTTCGATAAGAGTGGGAGTAGAAGGGCTTCAAGTGTTTGCACTACTGGAGAAAGGAGAGTTATAGGCCGATAACGGAAAGATCCGTATTTATATCCGGTCAAGGACTGTCACTTCAGCAGCAGTCCCCGTATATGTATGGAAAATGTTTATGCTGCTACAACAACAACAACCTTTCCTTTGCAAAGCAGAATTTTGTTGATGCAGCGCTTAGCAGTACAGAAGTTTGAAATACATAATTTCGCAATAAATCGAGTAGAATTTTTAATATAGAATTATTGTGTCATAAAAAGTTTGTACCCAAAACCATGATCTCCTTCTTTCATCATAAATAAAATTCACTACACAAATAATGGAAAAAATGTTTAGTAATTTACAAAATCGTATTTCAAGCGTTTTTGCATTTTTGAAAAATTTATTTATTTTCTATGAAGAAATCAGCGCTCACATACCTTCGTCTAGCCTCAGTGGATTTTTACACCAACTTGGCTACATAATTAAAGCCCTTGGACCTGCCTGAAACTCATAAAGAAGTAATTACTTTGTAAAAAAATTTTGTGCACCCTTTGAACAGTAAATAAAAAGCATCCACGAATATATAAGTATATGTACATATGTGTGTATGTATGCATATTATAAACATTTAAAAAAAATATTTTTATTTATTTTTTATATTTGCAAACAAATTAGGTGACGCCGTTACCAGTCGCCAAGCAGTTACTCGATTCAAAGAATATCATACTTTACGCAAAATACTTAGTGTAACAACACTTTTAGTATAATACAAATTCTTAACAAAAAAAAATAGTTTACCTACGGCACGCCTAGTACTTAACTAAGTATTACTGCCTTTACTTTGAAACGCTTTTAAGCTTTTTACGCTTTACCGCCAAACTTAGGCAAATTCCGTGCAAACATGAAGTGACGTCACAAACCAATAAACTGTGCGGCATACAAAAACAGAGAACACAAGCCATACTCGCTGGTGCTCGTGCATAGACGCTCAAATACTATTGACTCTATTGATTCTATTGAATATTGAAGTGTTGAAGTGAAATCATTTGCAAAAAAATGCTGTTATGTATTTACAAAGACGTCGCCCGCCACAGCCGTTGCTCCTCCTTGTCCGTCTATGAACTGACAAAAGCGTCAACACATTCCATTGAGTTTTGCTTCCGGCTGCGACATTTTGGGCGTTTACTTGCTGCTCAACACACGGCCATCAGAACAATTAGCAGGTATATTTTCGTCGCAGTTTGGCCATAAATGAGTGCCTCGTTTAAATCTAGAGCGTGCCGCTTGTGCGTACGTACTCTGGAGTCAAAGCGACCAGTTCTGAGCTTTCGTACTACCAATTTGCTTTGTTTCTATCGTCTAGCTTTTGTTGTTTTGTTGCTGGCAACGAAACGTTAACTGTCAGTCTATGCATCAGAGATGTACCAGTTAATGGAGTAGTTCATAAGGAACAAAAAAGAAAAGTGGATGATTGCTCCATAAACATTTAGAGTAGCCGCTTAAGGGGACAGATACCTGTAAAATTTCGAAAAATGGCGTACACGATAACTCCAAAAGTTATTGACCGATCTGCCTGAAATTTTGCACACATATTTTTTATGATATTACTTTCCATGTTTAAGGTTTCCGAAAATTATTCGAAAAAATAATTTTTTCGAAGCAAAAATAGTAGGAAAATTCACCCCAAAACTCAAAACTTTTTTTAAGCATTTTGTTCCGCGATTTTTTTTTATTTATTGTTATTCATATGATGACATTAAAAGCAAAAAACTTTCAGATTAAAAAATTTGGAAATGAGATTTTATTATTTAGAAATTTTCTAAGTTTTGTAGTTATAAAGTTTGAAAGGTTTATTTGTGGGGTTAGGGGTAGTCAGAATTTCCAAAAAATTGGATATTTGAGTTCTTTTTTGCATTTTATTAAAGGACAATTTCTTAAAAATTTTGTGGGAAAATTTTTCTCAAAACTAATACAATTTTTGAACTGGTGATCACTGTAACTTAAAAACCCGTTGGTAGATTTCAATAAATTTTATACTATTTTTGGAAAACATAAAAAACTCGTGGCTGAAATTTCGATTTTTTTAACAATTAATTGTCGTTTTTTTTCGAAAATCTGAAAAATATTTCCTGAGGTCGCCATATTGATAATTTTGAAAAAAAAGCTTCGACCAAGTACAAGAATATCTATTAATGAAACTAATTTCTCTTGTCCGATAGATTTTAGATGAATCTCGAAGCACAAACAACGATAACTTTTACAACTATAATTTTTTTTTTTTTTAAATATATCAATTGATTGGAAAAAAAATATTGAAAATCATCATTTTTTCATTTTTTCGGGTTTTTGACTGACTGCCTTTAGCCCCTTATATGGGTTTGGTTCACGACGAAGTGAATAATGAGGTGACGTCTCAAAGATGTTGGCAATATCAGCTGATTTTAGTGACGTCACACTAGTCCAATTGGAGATCAGTGTGACCAGATTATAATTATCTCGTCACACTATCGGCCATTGCGATTTTTGTCGGCGTTGGTGATTGTTCGTTTGTTATTTGTGCGTGTATTAAGCAGGCCACAGACGGCAAACCAATCGGAACAATCGGTTGAAACTCATTTCGCCACACAATTATGGATTTAATCAGGATTTTAGTGAACACGAGTTGAGAGAGGTTGATCCAAACATAGATATGAAAGCGTCAAACTTTCTATGAATCAACAAATATTCAATAGCACTAAAATTTTCTCAGATTGGCCTTTTTTAGCCTTTTTTTTAATTATACAAATTTTATTTTTAGCTTTCCCTTATGAAATGCTATTTGTCATCCAATAACATTCAAAAGAAAATAAAATGCGTAAAAACTCCCGTCGGAGAATCATTTTTTGTTTTGTTTTGTGGATGCCGGTGTTTAAAATGCCTAATGCATCATCAAAGCTGCCCGCAGAAATGGTATGTCCGGTGACTAAAAGACTCCCCCTCGTTCTGAACCGTTGCCTATCCTGGAACCGCTTTCGCATTACTTACAGGTCCTGCTTTTTTATACGGATAATTCTTTTTGCGAAACCACTGATGATCTTCCACGTTTCCTCGCTACTTAGCATCTTGTCTATTACATTTTCAGTGGTTATGGGACCGACTGCATTCTCCAGCGTTCGACGCTCTTGTTCCCAACGCATGCATTGGAAGAAAGTGTGTTCAACTTCATCTTCGGCGCCATCTCCGTATATGCATGTGGGGTATTCGCTTTTCCCTATTTTGAACAGGTATTTCTGGAAATTCCCGCGCCTCGAAAGCATTTGGGTTGCATAAAAATTGCCTTCAACGAAATTTCTACTGTGCCATGTAGCGACATCTTTATTAGCCTAGTCGTCCATCTGCCGCGGGTTTCGTTTCTCCAGCGATCTTACCGGAGCCTTATCGTTTCATCCTTTATTTTGCGCGCTGAAAGTTAGTTTACTTCTTCGTCCATCGTCTCGTTCTTTAATACCCACATCGTTTCCCTCTCAAAGGCTAGTGAATCTATCGGTTTTGAGCAGCTTATCTCTTAAACAGCTGGCCCTGATACTGTGCGGTAGGCAGACATAACTCTCAGAGCTGTCGTTCGTTGTATCGATGCTAGGAGCTGACACCGTATAAGAGAACGAAGAGCGTGGTAGCCATCATTATTCCCCGTTTCGGGCCTAGAAGGTTAGCCTCGAGTCAAGCCTTACGCCTACGTAATTTAGAACCTTTTTTGTGGTTAGCGTATTTGAGCAAATTTGCATGCTAACTTCTAATGGGATGTACTTCTTGGTTAGAAGTATTAGCTCCATTTTCTCTCTGGGTAACTTGAGGACACGTGAATCTAGCAACGTTTGTGCCCATATCATAACTGGCTTAAATTTTCTACGAGCTCCTTCAAGGTTTCGTACTACGATGACAGCAGCGATGTCGTCTGCGTATCCGATTAGAAATGTGCTATCGGCCATTTCTATATTGACTATCTTGTCATAACACATCACATTATTCCACAAGTCAAGACCGAGAATTGATTCTCGTGCCGCTCCGGATGCGACGTTTATACAACGAGATCCCGCTGGGCTGTGATAGACGAGTTTTCGGCCTCGTAAGTAATTCCTCATTATGCGCTGTAGGTATGCCGGAATTTTGAGTCTTAGCTCTAAGACGACTATTGAAAGCTTTCCTTACATCGAAGGTGGCAAGAAGGACTATGCTTCTGGATTGAATACTGTCCTGTTGCGCTGTTCATGACAGCTTAGACTGCCCCTATTATAAACTTTCCTCCGACGCTATCTGTGGCTGCGGCCAGTCGAGGTTTGATCAGTTTTTCAAGCAGCTTGCATGCTGTACCACAGTACCATAATGACCAACATGCTGATGAGAGGTTCGGGTTGCCTTTCTCTTTGCTTATTAGCAAGAACTGCTGCTATTTCCAGATTTTTGGGAAATTCCATCTCTGAGACAGACGTTGCAAATGTTTAGTAAGACTTGTGGTGGGATTTTCGCGATCTTCTTGAGGACTTCTGCGGGGTTTTTTTTTCCTTGTTCTCTCCTCTCGGGAACATAGGGCCTCGACAAAACTCTTCCATCGTACATGGTTCCGTGCTATTGTTTTTGCCCCATCCTATGTGATTTCGGCATCTGCTAGTTCGCGCAACATCGACCCTCTCCAAGTGTTTTTTGGTCGACCGCGACCTCTGTTCTTTTGCGGTTTCTAGCCCAGTGTCTATTCGCGTGATGCTACCTGGTGGTGTGTGTGCAATGTGTGCCCTATCCATCGCCACTTTCTGCGTTTTATTTGCTAAGGATGCGTTCCTCATTCGTTAATCTTCACAATGCGTCGTTACTGATGGTGTTTGGCCAGAATATTCTGAAGATGATGCGGAGGCATTTGTTGACGAAAGATTGTACCCTCTGTGTGATGGTGTTAGAGACCAGCCATGTTTCGTACAATAATACGGACTTTATGCATGAACCAAATATTCGTAGTTTAGTGCGCCTGGAGATTTGCGAGCTCCACCATATTATATGCATTCGCCCGAATGCCGCCCTTGCTTTGTTTTGCCTCCAGTTGACATCTTCATCTGCTCCACCAACTGCCGTGATGATGCAGCCCAGGTAACAGAAGCTTTCGACAAATTCCACCGGACCTCCGTCAACCAATATCTCTCTGCCTTGCGTTATTGTCGTTAACTCTTATAGCCTTCGTCTTGGCGATATTGACCCCGAGTCCGCCTTCACTTGCATGTCAGAGAGTTTGTGAGAGAGGATGCAGATGCCATCGCCGAAGTCTACGTCCTCAAGATGTCTGGTGAGAACTCCATACGAAGCCTTTTTTGTGCAATGTCAGTTGGCTCATGATGCTATCAAGAACGATGGAAAAGAGAAGGGGTGGCAGGGGACAACCTTGCCTTACGGTTGCGTTGGTTGTGAATGGTTCGCTGATATCGCCTTTGTGAAGCACTGCCAGTTTGGTGTACTCATAGAGGACTTTGATGAGGCGGATTATCTTGGCGGGAACTCCCTTTCTACTCAGTGCCAGCCATATTCCGTCTCGTTTGATAGTGTCGAACGCCTTCTTGAAATCTACGAACAGCATGCAACTAAAACAGTTCTGGTCCCTCTCGAACTAGTATCACTTCATTCATTAAATACCAGTGCCAATTCATATTGGCTGAATAGTTGGGATTTCTACTGGCGAGTATTGGCACTCGTATTGTATATGAATAATGATTATATGCACACATAAGTAAATGCCTATTAACGTAATGTAACAAGCAGCTGATCTCCATTGACATGAGTAATAATAAGTAGCCATAATTAAGTAGTAAAAATACCTGTAAGTTGTGAAATGATTTACTCTGATCAATATCGCGCATTGTCTTTTGGATATACGAGTATTAAACGTACTTACAATTAGAAACTCGAATGTTCTTAGGTCTGTCGTACTTGCGTGCGCGAATTTGCATAGTCATTCGTCCCTTAAATGATTGCCTCAACTTGCGCCTTCATAGCTGGTCGCGTGTCATTGTTCATAATATTCAAATGAGATGTATGTCATAAGCCTAAAGGCACTGTAAAATGTTGGCACGGCGAATCCGAATTGTTTATTGTTTCTTATTCGTTTGTTCAATGAACTTATTGACGTAAAATATATTTATTGGGTCTTTAGTTTAGTTAAGGAAATAATTAATAATATTATAGAATGGAAAAATTTACGCAAAAAAGGCTGCATTGATTTTTAATTGAGGTGATGACTTGGTTTTTAAACTAAAGCCATTCAATTCGGAAAAAAGTAATAAAGTGCAGGCTCGTGTTTCGTAACTACGATTTTGCTTAACGCGTCATTAGGACTGACTATACTGACATAATCCATAGTTGTGTTGCGACAATTAGGTTCGGTTAGGTTGTAGCGGCTGTACATTACGGGACACACACACAGGCTCATAACCCATTTGGCATAGCTGCGGAAATATTGCACGTGTTTGCAATGGAAGGCCCTCTTTTGTTGTGAAATATGTAGAACGCATGCAGAAAGGAAGTATTAAGGCTCTTTGCTTGATCTCGCATTTTCTTTGCCCGTCTCCTTTCCTCAATCAGACGCCATATTGATTCACTCATACAGGGCTTCCCATTAGGGTGTTTGAAGCCCAGAGTTTGTTCGCATACATTGATGAGGCTGAATTTCAACTGCTGATGCCACTTCGTTATATCATTCCTATAATTTTATTCAATTATCTATACAAAACTGCGATACACACAGATATAATTGTATTATATTATATTTGTTTAATATTCCTTTAACATTTCTTACGATTTTTATTACTGAATTAACAAAGGGATTTTTAAATAATTTTTATAAAAAAATCATTACTCCCCCATTTTTCAATATTAAGGGCTATAATTTTAGAATTGTTTGCACAACATATGCCACAAAAGTATATTTATTTTAGAAAATTACTGAAAGGAAAAATTAAAAAAATTACATACCATAAAATTTACTTTTTTTGGGTGTTATTTGCTTTTAAATACATTTTTACGAACAGAAAAGTTTAAAAAATTTTATTTTTATGATATCTTAACAAAAAAACAGAATCCCATTTTGTTCACCAATACACGTAGTGCACAAAGGCAACCGATGAATGTCGCAAACCGGGCTTTTGCAAGCCGAGCATCCAACACTTTTTTTTTCCCCTTCTTTCGTTCATACACCACGCATCTTCGCGCTGAATCGAAGGTAACTTATTCTAGGTCACCTATTTCTGGGTTGGTGCTCTTCATGATCATCTGCAGCTCCTTCCGAAGAAATTGTCCTTCCAATCTCTGGCGCAGCATCGGGAAGGTGAGATGACCAATCCGCATTTTCAAAATGATAATCGCAGAAGTGGACTCCCGTGTGCCACTGACCTTGAGTTTCCACATAATGCGGGAATTGGCAGCTCCTTGATCGAACATCCAAAAGAAAATCCGCATCGGCCACCTGTACGTTTTGCGAGCGTCTGAGTAGGCGTGGCACAATTGATCGAAGGTATGCGTCCCTCCTTTCGTATCATTATAGTGGAGAATGATATTTGGCTAGATGCAAGTTTTTTTAGTCAAAGTAATTTTTTATTTATGTGTATTTGAGACATAAAAATTGTTTATATGGATGAAACTAAGTTTGTACATCGTATGTTTATAACCAAAAACCCACGTGTTATTGTATAATGGCCGTAAACTAAATTTATGTAGTAAACAATATCATATAAAAATAAAATAAATTATTTAACATGAACAATCAAGATTCCTCAATGATTAGAACGAAAAATTTTTTTTATTAACAAAATATCAAAAACTTACCTTTATTATGTTTATTGACACAGCAAACAAGTCGATTTAAGCAAAAAAAAAATCTATGTCGAGTAACGTTTGCGGCCACACTGGGGTAACTAGTTACCCCACATCGATAAAACTGATAAAACGAATTTTTTCCACTTCTTATGTAATGGAGGTAAATCTTACACTTGTTAATTATTGACAGATGTCGTTATTTGTATCAATTTTTAAATTATTAGACCTGTTACGAGTACTCCACTTTTCTGGAGCCTGGGGCAACTATTTACACCGTGTGGCCGGTAAGGGTCAATAAAATCTCAAAATTGGTTCAAAAGATCGCCTATTGAATTCTTTGAATATTTATTATAAATAGCTTATTCGTACTTTTGTTTTTTTAATGCTTACTTACTTATAAGCGCATACAGGTAGAATATTAACGCAAAATTAAACCACCTATTTAAATTGATTTAGTCTTTTTCTCGCAAAAACTAAAATGGTAAAATTATCACCTAAATATCGAATGGTGTAGGTGTGTGTTTTTGTTGTAAATTTGCGTGCTAAATGATAAAACAAACTGTCTTTTATTTGTTATTGGTGTGCTCATTGCGGTTCATGGTTAAATGTCTAAAGTCCAACTTGGCCCGAAATTCCAAACAAATCAACTTAAATCAAAAAAATTAACAGTAGCAGTAGCGGCACTCATACACTCGTAAGTCGTGATGGTAATTTTGTTGGTACGACAGCAGTAGCGGCCGCAGCAACGCCAAATACACAGTAAGTAATTCATGCAGTTGGCACTCAAATACGTAGCAACAAGTGCATATATTTATATACATGTGTGTATGAGTGTAGTACAGTAAGGTAGTCAGACAGCCAGCAGGCTAAGCAGTAAATCGCCACTGTTAGTCCGTCAATTAGTTACTCAGCAAAATCATCTTGAAGTTATTTTACGATCAACAACGCCGAACAGCACTTTACAGGTAACTTTAAGTAGTGTTTAACAGAGGCAGCCACAGCTACGTATGCACATACATATGCACATATGTGCCTTTGTTAGTGTTCCGAAAAAAAAAACAAATATAATGGCAAAGAAATCGACACCAGCCACTCAATTCACGCTGATTGCTCATTCTCTCCAATTGCAGTAGCCAACCCAGCTCAGTAGTCTCTTCTTAGATCTACATATACCTTATAACACATACATACACACACAGTCTCTTCTCAGCTGTAAACCTTATACCTACTACCCATACATTCATACAAACCTATATATTTCAGTTTAAAACATTGATGTGAAACTAGCAAACATGATTCGATAAATTTTGAGCGGCTTCGATATACAGTCATGTGAAAAATAATTGGGTCGCATAGCGACATTTCATTGGAGTACAATTAACACAAATACTTACACGCATTTCTGAGTAGTGTTTTGAAGTTAGTCGGGGTTATTGCTTGAAATATTGCTTGAATAAAAGTATCACAGTTTACAAAATTAATAAATTAAAAGTGCAATTCGATAATAAAAGGCTGCGTAAGGCTACTCAATCGACTTCGCAATTTAGAAGTAAGGGAAAAGGGAGCATAAGTTTATCCCATTTCTGGAAAAGTAGTATAAAATTGAAAAAAGTCGTATGCTTTAAGCATAGATTTATTTTATGTTATTTTATGAATGGTCTTTAATTATTCCGTCCCGTAGTTTTGTCACATATATAATAGTATTTATTGGATAAAGTGGCAACCCAAGTGACATACAGGCTAATTGGCGCGATAACCGATTACGCAATTTTAGCCGAGCTTAAAAAAGCGGGCTAGTCCTTTCTTTCTCGTGCTAATCGGCGCCAATTGGACACACCAAGTGAAGTCAAGTCCTTCTCCACCTGATCTTTACAACGCAGAGGAGGCCTTCCTCTTGCTCTACTACCACCAGCTGGTACCGCATCGAATACTTTCAGAGCTGGAGCGTTTGTATCCATTCGGACGACATGAACCAGCCAACGTAACCGCTGGATCTTTATTCGCTGCGCTATGTCTATGTCGTCGTAAAGCTTATACAGCTCATCGTTCCATCGTCTGCGATATTCGCCGTTGCCAACGTGCAAAGGTCCAAAAATCTTGCGCAGAATCTTTCTCCCAAACACTCCAAGCGTCGCTTCATCGGATGTTGTCATCGTCCACGCTTCTGCGCCATACGTGAGGATGGGCACGATGAGATCCTTGTAGAGTATTAGTTTTATTCGTCGAGAGAGGGCTTTACTACTCATTTGCCTACTTAGTCCAAAGTAGCACTTGTTGGTAAGAGAGATTCTAGTTTGGATTTCAAGGCTGACATTGTTATCCGTGTTAATGCTGGTTCCTAAATAAACGAAGTCCTTTACAACCTCGAAATTATAACTGTCTACAGTCAGGTGGGTGCCGATATGCGAGTGCGCCGACTGTTTATTTGATGACAGGAGGTACTTCGATTTGTCCTTGTTCACCATCAAGCCCGTTCATTTTGCCTCTTTATCCAGTCTGGAGAAGGATGTTAATATCATCGGCATAGGCCAACAACTGTACGCTCTTATAAAATACTGTGCCTTAGCGATTAAGTTCTGCGGCTCGTACGATCCTCTCCAACATCAGTTAAAGAAGTCACACGACAGCGAGTCACCCTACCTGAAACCTCGTTTGGTACCTCGAAGAAGTCCTTCCCAATTCTAGCGGCGCTGCTGGTATTGACAAACGCCATCTTGTAAAGCCGTATTAGTTTTTTGGGGATACCAAATTCCTTTTCATACTGTCGAATGCACCTTTGAAATCGACGAAAAGATGGTGTGTGTCGATTCTCCTTTCATGGGTCTTTTCCCAGATTTGGCGTATTGTGAACATTTGGTCAATGATAGTCTTTCCAGGTCCAAAGCCACACTGATAAGGTCCAATCAGTTGGTTGACGGTTGGTTTAGCCTTTCACACAATACGCTCGCTAGAACCTTCTAGGCGATATTTAGAAGACTAATCTCGCGCTAATTGGCACAGATTGTAGGATCGCCCTTCTTACCACACTTAAATTCCAATCGGCAGGCATGCTTTCATCCGACCATATTTTGTGTAGAAGCTTTTGCATGCACCTTAGCAGCTTCTCGCCGCCATGTTTAAATAGCTCAGCCGGTAGTCCGTCGGCGCCCGCGGCTTTGTGGTACTTTAGCCGTGTTATCGCTATTCTCACCTCGTCATGGTCGGGTAGCGGAACGACTATTCCGTCGTCAACGATTGGGGTATCGGGATCTTCACATTCTCTGTGACATGCGCAGCTATCACTATGTATGACATTAATTCGCACACCCGAAAATCAACTCGCTGAACAAAATAATCACTAATTATGACACGAAACAAAGATGTTGCGCTCTGATCAATGACATTCCAGCAAGTAATTAAATAATTAATTCTGACCACAGAATATAATTGCTGACCAGTTTATAAGAATTTTGTGCAGAGTTAGATTTTGAAATATTTTCAAGTAAGCGCACCTATTATTTTTCACATCACTATATGTACATACATGCATACATGCATGTTTATCTCGTGCCTCTCGTCTTTCAGTCTCGGTTATTTTTTATTATTATTATAATTTTTTTGTTTTCTTTTTGACTAACTTGCGGCATAAGTTCTCCCATTATAATGAAATATGCCGTAGTTTCTGAGAGAAATATTTACTACTTATTTGCTAAAATATATTTTCCACTCCAAACTAGTATCCAAAAAACCACCCAAAAAGGGAAGTACCCATTCCAAATGATCTCACAATAATCTGTTCATACCAAAAACATAACAACAAAGAAAAGCACAAAGGAAACTACCAGAGTTTTGGCTGAATGTCAACTGAATTAAGAAGCCTCGAATAATAAGATAACAAGCGAAAGGTTCGGAAATCACATACCGAAATTAGTTCATACACGTAACTAGCACGAGATACGCTTGAAAAAATATACAAAAAAATATAAAATAAAATATCCAAATGGTTAAACCCTTTTTGTTACTTGTTTACAACGATTTGGTAAAGTCTTGTAAGTCACATGACACTGACCGTGTCTTAGTCATTTCGAAATTTCAGTAGTGTTCGAGAATGATTAGCAGTTAACAGTTTCGAAATTGGCTTAAATTTGCTGTATAGTGTTTCAAATTTTGATGATATTCACAAAGTGGCAAATGCAGTTTTGGAAAGCTTAGGCGAGGTTCTCGGCAAATGGAATCTGTAAATAATCTATATTTGTTTATAATAAAAACTTTGGTATTACAAAAATGCCATTGGAGGTTTACAATTGACTGCTGTTAATTTGATGTTACTCACAATGGTGGGAATAATAAGATGGCGCGGCTCGTGGTACCGCTACTTTGCTCTCAGCGAATTTGACAAAATCGCTCTGTGTGTGTGACTTCGCAATCTCTTAGAATGCCACAAGGCACTCAATAACCTGGTATCCAAAAACAATGTCTCATTAATTTGGGTACCAGGGCATGAGGGATATGACGGCAATGAAAATGCAGACTTTCAGCCAAAAAAGGGACAGATGTAAATTTCATCGGACCTAGTCCCATGTTTGGATTCAATAAAAACAGCCTAAAACAAAAAGTAAAATACTGGCCCAAAACTCTATTAAATCAGCATTGGAACAACGTAGAGGGTCTTAGACACTCCAAAAAGTTCTTAAATTTCAGTGCTAAAAGAGCTAACATGGCCCTCACGTTAAACAAAAAGAGCATTCGCACTCTCACAGGCGCCCAAACGGGCCACTTCACCTGCAACAAACACTTACATAAATTAGGCATAACTAACACCAGCACTTGCAGATTTTGCTGCGAAGATGAGGAGTCTATAGAACATCTCATCATCGAATGTCCGGGGTTGACGCATAGAAGAAAAAAGTTGTTAAACAAGTTCATGCTTATAGATGAAGACCTACAATCACTCCCTCAGAAGGAGCTGGTACAATTTATAAGCATAGTTAACAGTCAATACACAGCATAGGATGCACAATAGATCAATATGGTCGCAGTGCTAAAGGCCCATACCTTAACCCTTTACTACGATTAACCATTGTGCAAAACACACGAATGTTGTTTGTGTAATTTCTTCTTCTTCTTGCATTCTTTTTTGCATTTGCACATCTCTCTCATGAAACTGCACCAAAGTGACGTCACGCACTCTCTGGTGGGTGCAATCTTGTTTCTAACATTCTTGAATGTTACTTACATGGCTGGGCAGAGATGTAGAGATTTCGGAGTATGTAATGGCCGAAATTTCACTTGCCACTTGCCACTTTCGGCAAAATACCGATTGCCAGCGACTTCCTCAACGAGCATTTCGTTCGTGTGAGTATTCATGTGAGTATTGCGATAAGCTCAACAAATTTGCCGTTTCAGTTCAAAGGCTGTAGTTCCTTAAGATAAAATCTGGTAATTCGCTAAAATTCTCTATAAAATTTTAGAAAATTTATGTTACTTATACGCCAGCCGGCCTTGGTTATTTGAGATACTGGTAAATTTACATAAGAGTTGAAGATGACAACTAGAGTTGAAGATGACAATAAAAGCATTAATTTGACTACTGTTTCCAAATATTTAAAATAAACTAAAGGATAAGTAAAATAAATTTAAGTAAAACAAAAACAAAACGAAATTAAAAACAAAAAGTTAATAAAGAAAAATTTAAATTAAAATAGAATTATATAAAATTAATAAAGCGAATATAAATTAAACTAAATTAAAGTAAAACAAATTAATTGGAAATTAATTAAATATTTTAAAGCAAAATAAAACCAAAAAAAATCAAATAAGACTGAATTAAATAAAACAGTTTAGAATAAAATGAATGTGAAATAAACTGAAACTATATAAAATATTTTAAAATGAAGCAAGACAAAATCATATACAATAAAATATTAAAAAAAATAAAATAAATGAAAAATAAATAAAAATTAATTAGAGCAAAATACTTCAAAGTTAAAGTAAAATAGTATAAAATAAATAAAGCTAAATCAAACTCAACTAAATTAAAATAAATTAATTGAAAATCAATTAAATATTTTAAAGCAAAATAAAACCAAATCAACTAAAATAAAACTGAATAAAATAAAATAAAAGTAAATTAAATAAATTTAGTTAAACTACATAAAATATTTTAAAATAAAATGGAACCAACATCAAATACTATAAAATACTATATTAAAGTAAAATAAAGTCAAATAAAATATTGGATTGGCAACTATGTAATTAACTGCAGATTTTTTTTTAGAAAATCAAAGACAATTTTTTCATGGAACTAAATACCTTTATTCTCTAATGTATGGCCCATTTTGATCAATGACCTTTTGCCATCTTTCAGGCAGTATCATAATTCCACGTTCGTAAAACTTCTGGTTTTTATTAGCAAAAAACTGGAACAGGTACGATTTGACATCATCATCAATATTGAAATTTTTACCATTCAAGGAGTTTTGTAAAGATCGAAACAAAAAGTAATCAGATGGTGCAAGGTAAGGACTATATGGTGGATGTGGCAAAACATCCCAACCAAGCTCCAATAATTTTTGCCGAATGGCCAATGATATGTGTGGCCTTGTACTATCATGATGGAATACAATACCTTTTCGATTTGTCAATTAGGGCCGCTTTTCTTCAACTGCATTGTTTAATTTCTTGAGTTGCTCAATGTAGACATCAGAATTGATCGTTCGGATGGGTGGTAAGAGTTCAAAGTAGACAATTTCTTTGTAATCCCACCAAACTGATAACAACCCCCTCTTTTGATGAATATCAGCTTTTGATGTTGTTTGGGTTGGTTCACCTAGCCTGCTCCACGATCTTTTCCGCTTGATATTGTTGTAAACAACCATCGCCAGTTATCAGTCGTTTTAAAAATGGACCATTTTCATTATATTTCTTTAGCAAATCGCAGCTGTTAATGGTTGCGTTCAATGCGTTTTTTTCAGTTCGTGAGATACCCATGTATCGAGTTTTTGAACATAGCCAAGTTGTTTCAAGTGATTTTCAATGTATGTATGTGATTCACGAAGCTTCTCTGCAATCTCGCGTATTGTACTGTGACGATCTGAATCGATTATTGCTTTGATTTTGATTAGGGGCGTCATCAACTTCAACTGGACGACGAGAGCGTTTTTTATCTTTGAGTGTAAAATCACCAAAACGAAATTTGGCAAACCAATTTTGACACTGCCGTTCTTTAAAGGCTTCGTCACCATAAACATCACATACATTTTTATGAGCTTGCGATGCGGTTTTCCCTTTGCGGAAATAAAAAAAAGCAAAATATGACGAAAATGTTCCTTTTGATTTTCCATTTTTCAACGAACTCCATCTGTGAGTGAAATCCGCAATTACTTAGGTGCCAACCCAATAAAACAAAACTGAATCAAATAAAATATAAGCAAAATAAATTTAATTAAACTAAATAAAATAATTAAAAACAAAATAGAGTGAATAAAAATTAAATAGAAAAGATTAAAATAAAATAGAGGTGAAATAAATATAATTCAAAATTGTATAAACTGCATAAAATATGATATTTTAAAATAAAATAAGATCAATAAAATATGAAACAAAGCCTAATACAATCAAACAAAATAATATAGAATTAACTAAAGTAATTTAATACCTACAAAATAAATTTACCATCGATTTAATTCGTAGCTAAAAACTTAGGTACTAACTTTTTGTTAGCCGATATTTTCCCAAGTGTACAAAAATTTAACAACATTTTGAACTTGACTCCAAAAATGCTTCTCGAACATTGATCTGTTTGCTTTGCATGTCATTTGTTTACGTCTACAAATGCTCGTACAAGCATACATACATACATACATACGTACATAATTTGTTCACTTATAGCGCCGTCGAGTATCGTGGGATTCGCTTCCCAAATATGGGACAATATCTTAAATACATAGATTATTACTTGGGGCCAATAACTCATTCACTTTGCTTTGTTGATGACCAGTGCGGGCTGGCATGCTGAGTTTGTCTAAATATGTGCAAACACCTACATACACACATATGCAAATTTTGCGTTTACTGTTATTTTCTGCTAAAATCTCGCATCTCATCGTTTTTTAAGACCACTTAATTTATTTGTTTGTACCCCCAAAAACCATTGAAAATATTTCTAAGTTTTTATGCCCACACAATTTAACATCTTCAGTTTTCAGATGCTTCGATTTATTTTGCGTAGTCAATATACGAATTGGTGAATTTCGCGAATTTGTATTGAATGAATTGTAACTGAAGTGAGCGGATTGAAGAGCTTCGCCCTCGTGAGAGTTAATGAAAGTAGTCTGGCTCTTTACTTTTTTGTTCCGCGTATTCCACCTGCATATGTGTGTATGTATGTACGTTTATTGAAATGTGTCTTATATTGGTACAAATAGGAGTGCCGACATGGAAAATGTATATGAATCTATAACTTTTTTGTTTCATATGTAACCAGCATACGCACTATAGCGGTATATCTAATGGGACCCTAGGAGTAAAATATAGGGCAAAATTTAATTGCTACGGTAGTGATTTTAGCGCAGATTGCTTGCTTTCTGAGGCATTTCCTATTTGCACAAAATAATAGCAGTGCCTACGTTTTTTAATCAAAATAACTTTTAATTATAAATGTTTAAAGCGTTTTCCAATAACAGGTGTTATTTAAATATATAAAAGGCTATCGAGAGGTGATTAATGATTTTTTATGGCCGAAATTGGATGGTATTGATCTGGACAACATTTATTTCCAGCAAGACAGCGCTACGTGCCACACAAGCAACGAAACCATTGATCTTTTACGGAAAAAGTTTCCGGACCGTGTTATCTCTCGAAGAGGTGATCACAATTGGGCACCGAGATCTTGTGATTTAACATCTTGTGAAATTTTTCTTTAGGGCCACGTGAAAGAGAAGATCTACGCCAACAGTTCAGGGTCGATTCAAGACCTTAAAGATGGAATTCGTGAGGTTATCGAGGACATAGGGCAGCCACTTTGCAATTCTGGTAAGGAAAAATTTCGTGAAAAGGATATTGTTCTGTAAGCATGGTCGTGGTGGTCATTTGGGTGATGTTATTTTCCACTATTAACGGCATACCTCTGATCGTTTATATTAGAAAATAGCATTTCTCTTTGAATATCAAAATAACACCTCTTATTGGAAAACCCTTACAGAGGAAAAACGAGCAATGATCTAAAGGTTAAGAAAGCGGGGCAAAACATTCAAGAAAATTCAACATTGTCTCAGTCTTTCGCGTGTAATAGCGAAATGGGTTGTGGTCAGATGAAAATATATTCGAGTTGTTTGGTAGCACAGAATTCAGAAAGTTAGTTCGGCGCCCACTGACCACGAAATACCCGATTCACGGTCAAACATGGCGACACTAAGGCCATGCAATTCAGCTTTTCATATAGCAGAGGGGATATACATAAGTTAATTTTTATGAATTATATAACTTATAAGAATAAGTTACAAAAAATATATTGCATTTAAAATGAACAACAGCATTGACTTATTTAGTCGTTTGCCGCGAAAATTAGCAATACCATAAATCTAAAATAAATTACCTACATCGTAAAGCGCCAAAAAAGCACGTCAAATTTCTCCAATTCGGATCATCAGATTGGACTAGAAAGTGTTTCCCAAAAGCTGCGTGCCGATAAAATTTTAATACGTGGCATCTTCCTTTTCTTAGACAATATAGCATATTGCAGCCACTCCTAGCGGTAAAAATCAACGTAATTCTGGGCTTAGTTTGTTTTTTTGTGGTGGGTGATGTAGGGCTCAAAATGTCTTCGCACTTACAGCGACCACAGTTTACTGATGTCTGAATTCGGTATCCCCGCGAAACTAATACCGTTATGCAAACTTATGTTGCCCAATACCAGCAGCGCTGTCAGAGCTGGAAAGGACCTGTCCGAACCGTTTGATACCAAACGAGGTTTCAGACAGGGTGACTCTCTGTCATGTGACTTCTTTAACCTGACGTTGGAGAGGATAGTACGAACCGCAGAACTTAATCGCCCAGACACAATATTTTATAAGAGCGTACAATTGTTGGCCTATGCCGATGATATTGACATCCTTCTCCAAACTGGATAAACAGGCAAAGCGAATGGGTCTGGTGGTGAACGAGGACAAAACGAAGTACCTCCTGTCATCAAACAAACAGTCGGTGCACTCGCGTATCGGCACCCACGTCACTGTTGACAGTTATGATTTCAAGGTTGTAAAATACTTCGTTTATTTAGGAACCAGATACCGATAACAATGTCAGCCTAGAAAGCCAACGTAGAATCTCTCTTGCCAAAAAGTGCAACTTTGGACTAAGTAGACAATTGAGTAGTAAAGTCCTCGCTCGACGAATAAAACTTACACTTTATAAGGCTCTCATCATGCCCGTCCTATTGTATAGCGACCTTCTTCTATTTGTGGCGTGCGTCTTGATGTTGTTCCACAAAATGGAGGGACCTACAGTTTTAAGCCGATTCCGAATGGCAGACATATTTTATGAGGAGCTTTTTCATGGCAGAAATACACTGGGAGGTTTGAAATTGCCTGCCGAGGCAATTATTAGAAAAAACTTTTTCTTCTTTTTCTTCTTGGTGTTCCACCGAGATTCAAACCAACGTTCTCTCTGAACTCCAAATGGACTGGTGCATGACTATGGAGGCCGCCCAAAAGACAGAAGGTTGGACGATGACAAAATTCGATGAGGCGTCCCTTGGAGTGTTTGAGAGAAAGATTCTGCGGAAGATTTTTGGACCTTTGCACGCTGGTGACGGCGAGTATCGAGGCGATCGACGGCGAGGCGATGGAACAATGAGTTGTATGAGCTTTACGTAGTGACATAGATGTTTGACATAGACATAGGTCAGCGGATAAAGATCAAGCGGCTACGTTGGCTGGGACATGTCATCCAAATGGATACAAAAGCCCTGGTTATGAAAGTATTCGATGTGGTACCAGCTGGTGGTAGTAGAGGAAGAGGAAGGCCTCCTCCGCGTTGGAAAGATCAGATGGAGAAGGACTTGACCTCACTTGGTGTGTCCAACTGGCACCGGCTAGCACGAGAAAGAAACGGCTGGCCACGCGCTTTATTAAACTCGAACAGAATCGCGTAAGCGGTTAACGCATCAATTAAAAGAAAATTAGAAGAAATGAAAGAGGTCTGGAAAGGAATCCCGTTGTCAGGATCTCATAGACTCTATGCTACGAACGTGTGATGCAGTGGGTATTCCACGAAATATTAGTGTTTTTTTTTTTTCGTTTTATAAATATTTGAATATTTTTTATGCTAACAGTTAAAAAAATTCGTGTATTATGAAAATTACTCCTATTTTCATGTGGAACTATTTTTTACTTTGTTTTACTTAAATTAAAATTTTAATTTTTATTTACGTTTGATTGAAATATGTGAACTGCGGAAACCTATACGCATATATGCATGTCCATATATATTTGCGCACTCTCTCATCTGCTGTTGTCACTGTTATGTGTCGTGATGCCTGTTAAGTCGCTAGTATCATAGTTTGCTCAGTTAATGGTAGAGCGTGCGCGATGTTAGCACCACTACAATCCCTACATTCTCCACTTTTGCCTTTGCGGTTGTTTTAATTATCATCGCCGACTGAGTGGCCTTAACCAGACGGGCCTCACGTTCTGCACATAATGAATTCACACGATCAGAAAACGCAAACAAGAAAATATTTATATGTACGTACGTATGTGGGGTTGTACGTGTACATGTGAGGAATGCATTAACATACTTAGGTGTGCACAAACATGCGTACATGCATACACATCTGTACAATCGCAGTCAGATAAAAGTTATTACAGGGGAAAAAATCAAATCCCAAAGTTCGCTGGCAATCATCTTTGCAGGCGTTTATAGAAACATGTGGATTTCTTTTTTGAAAACTTGTAGTATACACAAAATTATCGTTTCAAAAGGTGTTGAACTGAAGAAGAGAAGAAGAAGAACTGCGATGAACTGAACTTTTTATACCCGCCTATAGTTTCTGGTAAAATGTGGCGAATAGAAGAAAAAATACTTTCGTTTCTAATCACACCAAATGCAATGCAGTTAAATGAGCAGTTTAGGTAGATGGGTTGTGGTTTGTTTATTTCTTCTTCTTCTTCTTAATTGGCGCGATAACCGCTTACGCGATTTTGGACGAGTTTAACAAAGCGCTCCAGTCGTTTCATTCTCGTGCTAACCGGCGCCAATTGGACACACCAAATGAAGCCAAGTCCTTATTTAGTCCTTTGTTTATTTCTAACATCTGAAAATACACGCTTAGCTATATTTTAGCAACGCCGATTTTACACTTCGAATTCTTGCTGTAAGTCCTCAGTAGTTGGTGCGCACCGAATTTAGGAACATCTAAAAAAGTGATTGGCTGAAATTTTTGTTATTTGCGTTTTTTTGTTTTTTTGTATGTACAGTCACCGTCAAAAGAAAGTGTACAACATATATTGACAAGCCTAGGTCACTATCAGCGTCATAAAAATCCATTATTTCATCATCCAAATTAGTTAAAAAACTGTCCTCCTCGCTTTCCTTAGAGGCTGACTTCTAGACCTCATTGCCATTATTGCTCTAACAGAAAATCACTCCTTATAGAAATGAAAGTAAAAAAGATGAAAATTCTGGTTTGGAAAATAAGTATATATGTACGTAACGGGTGATCAATTTAGAGAGATTGGATTTTAAATTGAAATCAAACAACGAAAATTAAAATTGATTGGGCAATCTTTATTATTTTTGTGTCAAACAATTCATGACATTTATTTTAAAAGATAGTCCCTTTTGTTGGTGCGGAGGCAGGGTTCAAAATGCTTTCTCATTTACAGCAACCGTCGTCTACTGCGTCGTGTGGTGGGGCTACTAAAACAGTGCTTCTTCTCCTTCTGGGGAGACACCCTACCCGGGACTACTTTCTATTTTACTTCGTGAGGGCTGAGAACAGCATGCATAGAGGACCAATTCTATTCACCCACGTCTGCGTCCACCATATTTGTAGCTAGCTTTCACGCGAGCCTATCTTCTTGTATCTCTATCTATGCGTCTTCGCTTTGTTGCACCGTATCGAGGTCAATCTTTTTTTTCGTAGTACGTTTTCAATGTGTTTTTTTTACCGAGTTCCAGCTGTTCTCGCGTTTGAGCATTTTGCTGATTATATTGCTCGGCGTGATGTCGCCAATCTGATCCCTCAGATCATTTCTTTCCGCGAGCCATCTGTCACAACTAAAAAACGTGTGTTCAGCGTCATCGCTCAGCGCTTCGTGTATGCACTTGAAATCGCTTATCTTGCCCATGCGGTGTAGATATCTCCGGAAGTATCCGTGGCCCGAGAGGAACGGAGTTAAAAAGTAGTCACTTTCCCGAAGTTCCTTTGCATCCATTTGTTAATTGATGGAATAAGTTACGCCGTCCATCTGCCACTAGGTTCAGTGTTCCATCGGCTTCGCCACCTTCACCACTTCGCATGGTTTGGCATCTCCGTTCTGAGAAGCTAGTGATGACGTGTTTCTTTTTAGAGTCCCATGCATCTGATCTGATCTTGAGTGATATGTGACCTCGTGTCATAAGGATGACTTCAGTTTTTATATTTCTCGACTTCCATGGCGTGGTCCTCAAGCCATATTTGCGTCCTTATCGTGACTTGGTTCAGCTTTCTCCTAGCGTCCTCAGTGTCCCGAGCTGGTATGAACGTCGCTATATCGTCCGCGTATCCTGGTTGGTTGGTTGGTTAGAGTGGTGATTCATCCTGAATCCAACTAGCGCTTCCGCACCACTTTGTTGCCACATCCTCGTTACCAAATTGTTTAACAGTTATTTGCAGCAGGACTATATCCAGTCTGTGCGGTTTAAGAACCTTATTAGGTTGTTGACGTCTAAGCCAGACAGTTGCTCGAGACTCTCGAACAGCGGTTTGCCCAGGGTTAACATTTTGTCCTTCCATAGGGCAGGGCATTCACAGAGGAAATGGAAGATTGTTTCCTTTTTCTCCGGTTGTTTACAACTATGACAGTATGTGTTGTGAGGGATGCCCATTTTTGCGGCTTGTTCTCCGATAGACCAGAAGCCAGTTATGACTGCCGTAAGTCTACAGGTTTATTAATGTCAACGATTGCTTGAGGTTGTAGGTGGGCCATAGCGTTCTGCTAATTTTGCATTTCGTCTGGTCTCTCCATCTACAATCTGCAATTCGAAGGTATTTTAGGGAAATTGCATTCTTGACCGCACCTAGTGGAGAGAATACTGGTACTGCAAGAGCGCTATTCATGGCAGATCCCCCTCTTGCCAGTTCATCAGCTTTTTCGTTACCTTCTATGTTCCGGTGTCCCGGGACCCAAATTAAGGTTACTCTATGGTTTTCACTCAAGTTGGTGAGGCTGTTCCTACTTTGCTCCACCACTTTAGAGGTTGTTATAGTCGCGTCCAGCGCCTGGATTGCGGCTTGGCTATCCGAAAGAATAGCGATATTGCCCTTAAAAGAGAAATCTGCGATTAGTAACCTACAGGCTTCCCCAATTGCTAGTACTTCCGCTTGGTATTAGGAGACGCTGCTGGTATTAGGGAGACGCACAGATTTTTCAATTCCAAGTCTATGAGAATATATATCAGCTCCAACACCACAATCCATTTTACTGCCATCTGTATTGACTGTGGTATCGAAGTTGTTTAGAGAGAATCCCTTATTCCATTCTTTTTTAGATGGAAAGAGTGTGGCAAAATTCCTATTGAACGTTACCATCGGGACGATGTAGTCAGTCCTCACCGAGGTTAACTGAGTATCCTACTAAATATATATTTTCTGGTATTTCTATGCTCAATATCTCGTCGTAGCTCAGATTACAGAGATCGGGGCCGAGAATAGATCCTTGAGCTGCGCTCGACGTTATCGTTTTTTCGCCCAATTTATTTGATTGAAGGCACAAATACGGAAATTTTGTTTATTGACATAGCCACTAAGCCAAAAGTGGGCCTCATCACTGAACACCACAACTTGTCCTGAGCGCCCGATGAACATTTTTCACGGAGCGTCAATTTTCGTAATACAACAGGACGATTTGTAAATGTTGTTGAGGCGAAAATCTTTGCATGATAAAGTGTCAATGAATACTAAAAAAAATTATGTATTTAGTATGACAGTAGTCACGGGTAATCTGTCAAAAAACCCTTTTCGAAAAAGTACCTCCAATCTGATCACCCCTTACTTTATTATTATTATTTTTTTCGGGTAACAGGTAACATTTAGCTGGCCACTACTGTGTATGGGCATTTATTGTTGTGATCATCAACGCGCTGCTCACTACGGGTACATACCGATGTGTTGCATTTGGGCTTGCAATTTTTACATACCTACGTAAGTTCATTAAATACCTTTTTGTTGGCATCGGCAAAAATTCGCTCGACTCTGTTGAATTATTCATGGGATGCTTGATGGGTTGTTCCCGATTTGGCACTCTTTCCATTTACAGTTTCGGAGTTCATGGCCACTGCTTCTAAGTATGGACATTCTCGTACATGTTTGTATGTATTTCATATTGTTCATAAAATTTGATTGACATTGTAAAAGTTTCAAGGCCACACGGACAAGTCATGTCTTGTGCCTGCAAATAAGATGTGCCCATAAAATATTTAATTAGTCGCATGGTTTTTTTTTTGTTGTTTTGTTTTTGTATTTTTGCTTACTGCACTAGCAAGCTATGTGCTTTCTTACTAATACAAATAAACATAAATTTGCATGGCATTTGCACATTTTTACAGGAAACTCACGCACTTGAATTTATTAGATGAAAAATAATAGGATGAAAATAAGGCCATTCGCATCTCAGAGAAATGCACTACGCAAATTATAGAAGAATTTAGGCTTATAATGTCTGCATAAGCTGTTCAAATATTTGATAAAATTATTTCGCCGTATCAGATAAAGAGATAGGAAAGAAGAGAGATAGAGACAGAGGTGAGAATTTTCCAGATTCTTTGGTGAATCTGTAAATATCCTCCAGTTCTAGAGAATGAATATTACTCATTCTCATGAAATCGGAACCCAAAACTCATAGTCTTGCTCTAGCAAAGGCAGGAGTGTTCAGCGCTACTCGCCTCCTCCAAGCACTCAATCTCAATGAATCGAATGGTGGTCATACGCTGACACCATGGGCTGTGTCCTGTAATAATACCGACCATCAACCGAACGTCTTTCTTTCCAAGTTTTAGTAGAAAGTTTGACAGTTTTCTGTTCAGGCTTGTCACAAAACATTTTGCAGTTCTGCGGCGTTCTAGACTGCAGCGATGCTTATGCCTTATGTAAATTGCACGCATTATCGCTGATCCAATTCATGACTCTTGCGGTTGGCCAATTCATCGGCAATTTCGTTTCCTTGAACACCGGAGTGTCCTGGAACCCATATAAGTTCTGTCTTGCGATAAAATTAAGCTTCTTCTTACATTCTTGAGCAGTCTTTGAGGTTTGCTTCGCGTTCTCCAAGGTCTTCAGTGCAGCCTGACTGTCACTGAAAACGCCAAGCTATTTCCCGCTCCATCTCTTCTCGATTATCCATTCGGCTACTTTCAGGATGGCAACATTTTCCGTTTGGAGTTGCCAGTTCCCATCTCCCACATAGCATAGTGATATTTATTACTATCGTTTAAGTACCATCCGGCTCCAGACCCTATTTAATTCTTCTACCCATCGGTAAAGAAAATATCCGTAAAATCTCCCTGAATGCACTCTGGTTTGTTCCATTGCTCACGCACATCAAAATTCCTTCCAAATGAAACTATGGGTGCCAAAAACAGTGAATACTGCTCAGATAGGAACTTTAAGTTAAGTATGTCTCACTATGGAGTATCATCCTTGAGTGTGTAGCATAAATTACACCTTACACTCAGCTTACTTTTGAAACTGACTCATAGCCATTTATGTACAATAAAATTCTCACACCTTAATTAGAGGCCTGCTGACAATTTCACATAAACAATTCAAATGGAAATATTTCTCAAAACAAGGTGACCAATCAATTATATTTGCTGAGAACTGCAAATTACTCTCTTCAAACTCATTCGTAATTTTGTAACATTCATCTCTCCCACATCGCCGTTGCTCTGCTCTCCACATCAGCGTTACTGCTATTCTCTTTCCAGTTATCTCCTGCTTCGGCTTCGATTGGTAGGCTGAAATCATTGGCCTTTGCGTTTTTACATTGGCTTAGCGTTTTAAAATTATTTTACGCTTATTCACCATGACTAAACAAAAATATTAGATGGCGTGGAAGTAAAACTCAAAATGGTAGTCGATAAGTGGAAACGAACTGGTCTCGTTTTCCAAATAAAGTTTAACGTCGAACTAAAAAATTGTGGTTTTTAACGCTTTTGTTGATTGAAAATTCCAATTCTAATTCCAAATATTCTATTGCACGCAAATAACGAAAATTCAAAATATTAATACTTTTTGTAAAAATTGGTAAAAAACCGTGTAATTCAAGGGCTACCTGTATATCGACTAAATACAATATAAAGGGGGATTTTTTAGCTATTATATTTTAAAAAAATTGGCTTAAACAGCTGACGCACGTTTCGTGTTTTGTTTCACTGTCAAACATCTTCAGTTTGGTCTATAATTTAACCATGAATGGTCTTACAAACGAACAACGCTTGCAAATCGTTGAATTTTATTATAAAAGTACCTGTTCTGTTAAGAAAGTTTAAGATCCACTTTTTTATCGAAAAATTGTGTTCAGCGACGAAGCTCATTTTTGGATCAATGGGTACGTAAATAAGCAGAATTGTCGATTTTGGAGTGAAGAAAAGGTCACAGTTCGGTGCGGTTTATGGGCTGGAGGTATTATTGGACCGTACTTCTTCAAAGATGCTGCGAATCGTAACGTAACTGTGAATGGTGAGCGCTACCGTGAAATGATATCCAACTTTTTTTTGCCCAAAATGCAAGAGCTTGACTTGCATGACATGTGGTTTCAGCAAGACGGTGCCACATGCCACACAGCACGCGTAACAATTGACTGACTTGTTTAGAGGCGAGTTCGGTGAACATTTTATTTCACGTTCGGGACCTGTCAATTGGCCACCCAGAGCGTGCGATATAACGCCTTCAGATTATTTTTTGTGAGGCTATGTTAAAGCTCATGTCTATTCAGGCAATCGTGCTTCTAAACGTGCTTTTATGAACGAATTGGAAGACAACATTAAAGCATTTCTAAGTGAGATACCGGCCGAAACATTGGAAAGAGTACGCCAAAATTGGACTAAGCGGATGGACCATTTGAAGCGCAGTCGCGGTCTACATTTGCATGAAATAATCTTTTATCGTACTATCTATTTAAATAAAAATGTCATGCATTTCTCTGAATTTTACGTGTGTTTTTTGAAAAACTTTCCTATAGCTCTTAAAAACTCACCCTTTATTAGTGACCTTTAGGCAAAAGTCTTTGCGATCTTGCCGGCATGCAAAGTGCTTAGGGAACGTGGGAGCGAGGGAGATATTAACATTTTTTCCGATAGTGAAGCTGCGATCAAGGCTCTGACGACGCCACGGTGTAGACTCGAACTGGTCAACTCCTATAAGGTGTAGTTCAAATCTCTTGAGTGTGTAGGTAACATTTTTCTGTTCTGGGTTCCAGGACATAGGAGCACAGAGGGAAATGCATTTGCTGTTGAGCTTGCCAGGCAGCGGTTGATTAAACTGATTTCAGAGGTCACCAGCAGGGTCATCGGTATCTTTTTGACTGTTGTTAAAGGAAAATCGCACAACTTATTTCTCAGAAAGCACAGATCAAATGGAGCTCCAGTTCTACGTGTGGTATTTCGTAAATCCTATGACCCCAGTACAATAGACACAAGGCACAGATAGTTCTGGGGACTTCACGCCATTCAATTTCCAAACTCGTAGCTGTGCGTACTAGTCATTGGATGCTTGGCATACAAGCGGAAATACTAGGTTTATCATTTAGTCTCCATCGCAGAAGCTGAAGGAGGCTATTGAGCATTTTTTCTGTAAATGTCCGGGCTTGGCATCTAAACAATTGGCGTCACTGGGCGCTCTTTCTTCGATAGCCTGAGGCAGTGCGCCAACCTAAATCCCATCATTCTTCCATTACTTCAAAAGCTCTGGCTGGCTGTAGATATCTGCCTGTTGAAGGTTTCATAATGGTATCAAAACGGCGCTTGAGTGCTACTTCGGCGCGTGCCAGACTGGTACTTCATCCATGTCCCCTACCTACCTACTATTGGTGTTAAAATTTCAACAACGATGGTTGTCAGTGAACCTATTGGTAAGCTGTTCTTCATGAAATTCTCGGACAATAACTCGTCGGAAGTTGTTTGCAAAGTCGACTCGGTACTTTTTCACAGAAGTTATATGTACAAGGTCAAGTCCTAAATAAACAAGACTGGCGTCATAAAAATGTTTCTGATGGCGCCATATTTTTAATGAAGTTACATCCCTAGCTGACTTCCAGTGAAAGCTCGGTGACATTCGTTTCAGTGGAAGCGAAGTTATTGCATCTAAAGTGTCAGTATGTTTGTGTCATCGGTACAAAAATGAGCTTCGAACAAAGAGCTAATATCAAATTTTGTTTTAAAATCGGTAAAACGTTTACCGACACATTTGAATTGATGAAAAAAGTTTATGGCGATGATTGTCTATCTCGTGCCAGAGTTCATGAGTGCTTTACACGTTTCAGAGATGGTTGTGAAGACATAAATGACAATGAGCATACCGGCCGGGCCGCCCAAAATCAGTAATCACCGAAAACTACATCGAAATTATTCGTAAATTTATCAAAAATGAACCGAAATCATTGTTGAAATTCGTGGAATCCGAGTTGAAGATCTCGAAAGCATCGACTTATGGCATTTTAACTGATCATTTGGGCTTACGAAAGGTCTGTGCAGGTTTCATTTCGCACAACCAAAAATTGCTCAGAATTCAACATACGTAAGACCTCATTAAAGAGGCAAGAAAGGTCGAGAACTTCCTCTACAACATTGTAATGATGCTGTCGTTTCTACTTTACCTCAGTCTTGTTTATTTTGGACTTCGCCCTTCGTCTATTTGTTTAAATTCAAATCTTAGTGTTAGCTATGATTAAAATCAATGGGCTGTAGAAAACAAATTGCATAGTCGTATAATTAATTAATGTAATGGAGTTGTAATTGTATGCAATAAGTGCACAGTGTAACAAGGTAATCCTAACTAAACGTGTTGCTGTACTTACAAATAAGTAACTGGCTTACTTCAATGTGATTACTGCCTTCTGTGCATTTTTGTTTACTCTAAACCGCAAATATGTAAAAAATATCACAATGACTGAATTTATGAGTTTTTAATTTAAGCCGCATGTGAGCCGCTGGAATTTCGAGCAAAATGTTAAAACATGTTTTTTCTTTAATTTGCTTTTGCTTTGTTGTTATCATTGGCGTTGATACGTGTTGATTATCAAAATAGCGTGACAAGTTCATGCACTCTAAAAATTACAGTCAGCGCTGAAGTATGAAAAATTCGGCATTTAAACCATTACAGCATTTTTAGCCACACTTTTTTTATGACCGCCGTCAAAAGGCCAAAGTGATTTACACTTTGTACCCTAATTTAATTTAATTTTGTTTCATACATCACCTCCGTAGCCGCTCCACTCACCCGCGCATGCAAATAGTGAGTAAAGGGTAAAGCACGAATTTCATTCAATAAATATTGCTGGCCCCAATTCAGATATTTTTATTTTTATGTTGTTTTTTGTTCCAAAACGTTCTCTGTGAACCAATTTGGTCAATTTGTGAATGATGTTTGGGTTTACGTGCGCAAAAACAATACTTTCATGCATTCATATTTATATTTACTTGTATATTTGCATTACCTGTTGGCGGTGTGTAGACCTTTTGGTAAACTGAACTACAAGATTATTGGTTAAACGTATATAAGTTTAACATATACAATTTTTCGAGACATTTTTTTACATATACTGGGTTGCCCATACTCGACGGACCCATGTGATTTTTTTTTAAATCAAAGAAAAACGCAACTTTTTTGATGTTGACGATAATAATCATTTTATTTGGTTCAAGTAGATTTGTTGACATCACTTTTTGAATATGATATCTCTCAAATGGCCGCCTTAAGTCTGTACGGCGTATTGTGCCCGTTTTGCAGCATTTTCCATAGTTTTAGCTAACATTTCGGCTGGAATAGCGGCTATTTCCTCACGGATGTTGTTCTTGAGCTCTTCTATGGTCTTTGGCTTGTTAATTTAAACCTTTGATTTTAAATATCCCCACAAGAAGAAGTCAGGTGGCGTTAAATCGGCTACTTCTTGTCATGGACTTTCAGACACGGAGAGCTCAGGATTGAACACAGAATTCTTACATGCCTTGTTTGAGATGGAATAGATAGGAAGCCTTAGAGCTGCACTGACTGCCGACCATTTGGCTACAAAATAGAGTGGAATGAGTTCAGTGATCAGACTGGTGATCACTGTAACTGAAAAAACGCTTGGTAGTTTTCAATAAAATTTATACTGCTTTTAAAATACATAAACAACTCGTGTCTGATCGAAGGATTTTTTTCAAAAACTCGATTTTTTTTTTAAACAATTAATTGTCGGTTTTTTTCTCGAAAATCTGAAAAATATTTCCTGAGGCCGCCATATTGTTAATTTTGAAAAAAAAAACTTCGATGAGGCACAAGATTATCTATTAATAAATCTAATTTCTCATGTCGGATTGATTTTAAATGAATCTCGAAGGATGTGCGATGATCACCGCAAGGGCCTTCTGTAAAATCGAGCTTCACACAAGCAGCGCTAACTTTTACAATTATTAATTTTTGTTTGAAAGTTTGCTAAAGTCAAGTCGAAACATTTTGTATTAATGCTATGTTTTTATTTTTTTAAAATAAAGCCATTGACTAGCAAAAAAAATGATTGAAAATTATAATTTTTTCAGCCCTCTGACTACCCCTAAGCCCTTACGCGCGACGCTGTACATACATATATACAATATGTAACGCGGATAAAAGACCGTTTGTTCAGTTAGGGTTATTCGGTAACTTGCAACCCAAACTTTAGTCCGAAATAGACTAGTCATCAGATAGTCCCATATGGTGGCATCAACATACCCATCGTAGGTACGCATGGAAAAGCAAATAAAGGCAATCTCGAATATTTTTAAGCAGAACTTGTTTGTAAACTGGCCTTTGTTCGGTATTATTAATATTATTATGCATTCATTTTCGTCTACTCCATATTTTTTGCAATTGTTATTGTTATTATATCTCTCGCCTCGTGATCTTTTTAGAGAGCGCACACCATTGTGCAGAGAAACCGGAAAAAATGCGCACACAGCGTAAAAGAGTGGGCAAAATGTCTTTACTGTGATATACAGTTAGAGTACTATTTACATTGTAGACTACTTTTCCATGAATGTAGTTGCTGCGGGGTTAGTACGCGACTTGGCCTCATATCTATTGGCGTGGAGTATTCCTTTAGGCTGATTAAAAGAGCTTAACATGAGTGAGTAATGGCGGTCGTCGTAGAGGAATGGGTTGATGCGTGATTAACATTCGGTATTATGTGGATTCAAACACCGGGGCATCAAACACCAATGGATAGAAAAAGTTTTGTCTAAAGCGGTCAATGACAAACCTCCGAGTGTATTTCTGCCGTGTAAGAGCTTCTTATAAAAATTATCTGCTCTGCGGAGGAGGCATAAAATGTGTGACGCTCTCCACAAACAGGAAGAGGAGCTTCACCAAACATCCAAAAAATGAGTGTAATTGGGAAATCATCTTAAATTTGAGGTATGGAAAATGAGATTTAATTTTTTATTATTCTTTTTTTTATGTTACAAAGGAAGTCCATGTGAAAAGTTATGTAAAGTGCTACTCCAAATATAAGTTTTATATATTTTCAAAACTGGAATAAATTAAAACTATTTTTTGTTGTTTTTGCAGAGCCCATTTATGTGACTACCTTTTCTGAGTTCGAGGTAGCACTTTTGTTAACTCGCAAATGACAACGATAACACTCGCCTAAATTGCCAATTTTTATCAAGTTTCAAGTTTTATCAGCAACCCCCAATTTCATTGTACCAGAGATCGTGCGTTAACTGCAAAAGCGCTTTCAGAAGCCTATTTGCTAAAAAAGCGCCAGTGATGCCACCACTGCTGAATTCATAACAAACTCTCTCTCCCGTTGATGTGGAGGACTTCTCGAAAATTGCGAGCTTAATATTTTCTTTAAACCGGAGACATTTCACTAACTTACTGGGTTAAGTAACTATCATAATTAAAGCATATTGGCCCAACAATCACATCAACCAACAGTCGCGCTAATGGACAAGTTTCGCAACAGCCAAAAAGAGGAGCAGCGAAGAAGCAACAAAGCAAAACCAACAGCAATAAAATCAGAAATTGGCGTTTTTAAAGGCAAACCAGAGCAACCAAAACAATGGGCGATTCACGATTTTACGAGTGGTGATTGTACATTCATTTGGCGGGGTAAGGGTAACGAAATGAAAACTACGACGCTGCTGACCTTCACGGGTTGGACATGAAGCAGGGAGAAATAAAAACTAACAAATAACAAGCAAGTCAAAGCGAAGCAAAACAAAACAGAAATATGAGAAAAACATGCGTATGCAACTCTGAGACCACACTGCACAACAACAATTGAGAGAAACTTAAAAATTGCAGCAAAAACAAAACCAAATGTCAAAATTATTATGTTATTACACATACATATATACATGCAGTGAGTGAGTGAGTAGCTACAACTGCACATACCTATGTACAGAGAGTCTATGATTTTATTTAATAAATAAAATAATAAAATAGTGGTTATAGTGAGCCACTCAAGTAAGTGCCCAGCCGTTCTTACTTTGAAATTTGTATGAAAAATCAGTAAAAATACATTTTTGTTTTGCACGTAATATTTATATATAATATCTATATAGGGTGATTCAAAATGTGTTTTCAGACCAAACAGCTGCACAATAGACCAAGCTTTTCTACTTAAGCGAATTATCGGCAAATGCCTTGAATCGGGTTTTGACGTTCACCTCCTAATCATTGACTTCACACAAGTATCCGCGTTCGACAATATCCATAGAGAATCCATCGCCAACGCAATGCATGAATTAGGAATGCCATATGTAATTAACAAACGAATTTAAGAAAGAAATTAAAAAACATTTTTAAAATAATAATACCACATTTTTTTACACTTCAAAGAAATATAAAAAAAAATAGAAAAAAATGTTTATATAAAAAAAAGTATAAAAAAAAAATTTTAAATAAAAAAATAAATTTTAAAAACTTTTTATATTAAAAAATTTAAATTTTAAATTTTTAACTAGAAAGAAAACAATTTTTTTTAATTACAAAGTAAAACCAATATTAAAAAAAAACTTAAAAAAAAAATAGTTTTTAGTTCTGTTATTCTTTTTTTTAATTCTTTTAAAAAACATTTTTTTTAATTATTAAGTTACTGATGTACATCTCGAAAATTAGCAAACAAAACAAACACACAGATCGAACTGCGAGGTTAGAACGGTTTTGTATGTAGTTTCTGTAGTACGAAAAATATTTTTCCATATTGTTGCTGTTGTGGTTTTAGCTTACAAAATCCAGCCTAAAGCGGTGAAATCATAAGTCGTTTTAGTCAATATCGTCTAACATAACAGTAGACCGAGTAGAAAACGAGCTAATTAAATGAGGTGGATAAAAGGTGGGGCTGTTTTAGAAGAGTAGGTTGAAGTCATGGTGAAAAGATTTCAAATGTATGTGGTTTGTTTAACGATGCTTATGCTGCAAGGCACAAAGCTCCTTTAATATCAACAGCAACATAAAACTGGGTGATGCCCTTTCGACAACCATCTTCAATCTGGTCTTGCATTATGCTATTAAAGACTTCCCGATCTCAGGGCATCTACCTTCCAGGTCTGCTCCGACTATAGCATACGCGGAGGATGTAGCCATTGCCGCCCGTGGTAGATGCTACCTAGATGACATCTTCCCAGCGATGGAACAAAATACGAGATTGATAGGACTGCCAATAAGCATAAAAAAACCAAATATATGAGGATCTCAAAAGTGTAAAGAAAAGTGTCTAGCGTTATTGACAATGATGACTTCAGTTTTGAATGCGTGCCCAAATTTACATATCTCAGCGTGCTAAGAAGTAACAACAACAGCATGCAAGACTGTTGACAGGATAATGGCAGCGAGTCGTGCATACTACGCTAACATAAATCTCCTGAAATAAAGATCTCTCTCACGTTTGTATGTGTAAACTCACTTTTTATAAATCGTTCTTCCCACCCGTGCTGACGCACGGCGTAGAATTTTCCTGCGAGTAGCGCCTAAGAATATTTGAGCGCAACATATTGCATAGAGTATTTTGCTCTATACGCGAAGAAGATGGCGACTACAGAATCAGGCACAATATGTAGCTGCTATATCTCTGCAATGGCGAAGATATTGCAACATTTATCAAGCCGCAACGCATCAGTTGGTCTGGTCACATCATCCGCATGGATTGGGAGGCCACAAAGACTTCCGCTGGACTACAAATCATTATGTTCAAGACTCCGAGGCAGACCAAAAACAACTTGGCTGCATAACATCACGGAGGACCTAAAAAAAAAGGCGTCATAAACTGGAAATCTCTAGCGCTGGATCGTATTGGACAGAGAAAGATTGCTGAGGCCGCTAAAGCCCACCACGGATAGTAACGCTAATAAATGATGATGATGGTGATTCAAGTGTTTTGCAGATTTTTGCCAGCAATTAATTATGAAATGGTACATTTTTTTTATTTCTTTTCATACAATTTTTACCACAGGCTACATAGTCATAGAGCGAAACTCAATTGACCAACGCATAAAAGCGATCTAAACTGTATGAAAATGGTCGTTCCGCAAGAAGTGCATTCTAAATAGTTTTCGCTCAAGATGGTAAGGCTATTACTGCTTTGTTCCGCCAGTTCAGAGGTCCCTGTAGCCGAATCCAGTGCCTGGATTGCAGCTTGGCTATTCGAGAGGCTCATTGTATTGCCCGCCCTATTCCTAGGCTATCCAGATCTTTTGGCAATTCAAATCAGTACTGCAATGAGACCATTCGTACATTCTCCAGATTTTCGAAGAAGCGGAATTTAGAAATTCGGAGCGCATTCCTTGAAGTGTGACGAGTGGGCTCTACCTTCGCTTCAGCTTTATAGCTTCTAACAAAGATCGTTATGTGAGGCTCCGATTGGTTTCGGCAAATTGAGCAGTGGTACAGTATCCCGGCAGTATTCCTTTATATTCGTTTTTGAGAGTCTCAGTTCAGCTAATGAGGTGCTGAACTCTACAGGTTTCCAAATTAGTCGGCCTATTGTTAGTGTCTAGCGGCTGGGCAGTCGCCGCAAACGAATGGGATGGTGCGTGACTACCATTCGGGGGTGCATAGGTTCGAGTCTCCGGGGTAAAACACCATAAAAAAAGTTTTTTCTAATAGCGATCGCCCCTCGGTAGGCAATGGTAAAACTCCGCTTGTATTTTTGCCATGAAAAAGCTCCTCATAAAAATATCTGCCGTTCGGAGTCGGCTTGAAACTGTAGGCCCCTCCATTTGTGGAAAAATATCGAAGCACTCGCCACAAATAGGAGGCGGAGCTCGGCCAAACTCTTAACAGAAGTGTACACGCCAATTATTTTTTTTTATTGTTAGTGGCTGCTCTAGTTCTCTCCTCGAATTGAAAAGGAAAACCGTAGGTTTAAAAGGTAAGCCCAGTCGGATTCGTATCCTTGCGCTAGAATTGAGAAGTCCTGTTTGAGACCGCACCTTGAAGCACTCGTCTGCTTCCTCATTTTCCAAACACTTTCCTTTCTCGGGACCGAATACAGAATGACGCTGCGCAGTGCAACAAATTGTTGAGATATTTATTACCCTTTTCAGGATTTGGATTGTTTTTAAAGTGGCTCTTCAGCAAGCACGGACGAACCTCCGAGTGTATTTTAGCCGCGAAAAAAATCAGGTTTTAGGTATTAGGCGTTGCATGTAAGAATCCCTGCATATCATTCAAAGAATTGGGTTTTCCACACACCAAAACATTTAGGATTCTACAATACATGGAATGGACACTTACTTGAAAGCGAGGAAGAATTTTCTTTACCTGTACTCGGCTTTTTGCCAAAGCTCTCTTTACAAAAATGAGCTACCGGTACCTATATGAAGAATAGTTATGGAAAAACGTTTCTGGGTAGGTTTACAGATATTCGCTCTTCTGTTGCCCTTATTCACCTTACCTGCCTTTAATTGCGCCGACTATAGCCACTCATATGTCTGGGATTACTGTTCACTTAAGACGCATTTAATTAGTATATCATTTTTTCCATGATAACCTTTTTTTAGTTCAACTGTTCACTTTCAGGCTTATTGTCGTTGTCATTTTCGCATCGATGCACAGCAATTCTTTGATCTGCTGAGCAAGCGCCTACCAGCGATAGCCGTTCATCGATCGTATCATCGAGACGCATTCTCCGACTGATTATTATTATTATTACAACAGGTAATTAATTGGCTGTAAAAAAAAAATCAGAATATATTAAAGAAACATGGGAAAATACGCAACTTGAAAAGTTGATACGAGGCGATCGCTCGATTAGACAGATAAGCGGAACGGAGCAAAAGGGCGAGTGAAGCTCCCTTCTCTTAAGTGTATACGCAGGCGTACATTAATGTTTACATATACATGTGCGTACAGGTATGTATACACATACATACATACGTTCGCATTGGTTTACTTTAAATTATACTTTAGATAAACTGAAAGTAAAAGTTAAATTCCTCTGCATAAGCGCCAACTACTATTCTTTGCACTTCGAAAAAGGCAGGTTATCAATTCGTTTTCAGTTAAATGAAAGTTTTTAATCACTAGTCATACAATAATTTTGAATTAAATCTAAGTCAATTTAAAAACCAAAAACAGAATTTGGCCCACTATGTTTGGCTCGGAAAATAGTTTCAATTAATAACTTTTTTGGGTAAAATCAAGCAAACCTTCTAGATGGCGCCTTTCGTGGTACCGTTACTTTGCTCTCAGCGAATTTGACAATGAGTGACGTCGTATTAGCACCAATATGCCAGATTATCAATTTCGTAACCTGATTTAGCATTTTTTTGCTATTTAATCACAGAGTTTCAGTTTTTTCTTCATGGCATTTGTCTAACCTGTTCTAATTAAAATGTTTATAATTTTGTAATATATTTATTTTTTTTTTATTTTTTTTATTTAATTCAATCAGTTTTATTTAGCTTTACTTTTTTTAACATCTGGTCGCATTGCCCGCGATTGCAGTTGTTGTTGTTGTGTTCATTTCCTTTCAGCAGTCAAACTTTTCTCTCGCTACTGCAGTGTTGCCTAGCTTTGGATATAAAAACGCATTAAAATGCCCATTTAAAGAAAATAAAATACCAAATTTTAATTGAATTGAAACGCTTTTTAAAATGTGTAAAAAGGTTTTCATTGTTAACAAGAGTTGAGAGGAGAAGATTTAGTATTCTTGCATAACCTTAAAAGGAGCAAAAATTAAATTTGCTCTTTCAAATTATCAATTTTTTTAAGAATCAACAAATTTTCTTTAGCACTAAAATATTCTAGGAGTGACCTTTTTTAACCTTCTTTGGTTTAATAAGCTTTAAATTAAAAAAAAAAAAACAACAACAACAAATAAAAGCTAAATTACTAAATTTATTGCGAAGAGCAAATGGTTAGCAACACTGGACAACTTGGCAAAAGTGACGTCACTCACTCTCTGATGGGCGCAATCTTGTTTCTATTAATCTTAACTACACTGATTATTTTCTGAGAGTCGGTTCCCGTAGATGGGTTGAAAGGGTGTGTGAAAGGCGGTGATACCAATTGCTCTTTTTTTTTTAATTGTAAGCTTCGACAAAAATGTATTTTCGACCACAAAAATGTAGCCTCCAAAAGGAAACGTTTTGTTTCAAATATCTGATTTTCTTACTTTATTAAACATATTTAACAAAAAACAGGTAATTTAAAATAATTTAGCATATAAAAGACGCACAATTTTCACTACTGCCTCGGCTGCTGATTCGCTTTTCGATTTTCCATGATCGATTTTAATATTTCTCAATTTGGTTCAAGCTAAAATTTACCAATTTTATATAGCAGAAAAATAAATTCTTTTAAACAACTCGGACTGTGGGACGGTTGCATCCCTAGATTTTTTTATTTCAGCATACACTTTTAGATCATCAGCATAGAGAAGAAAATTAGCAAAGGAAAAACACGAACAAATATCATAGATAAACAAAACAAATAATAAAGGTCCTAAAATACTACCCTGAGGTATATCAGAGGTGGCGCTGAACTGTTTCGAAGAAACTCCATCGACAACTACAGTACTCTTTATTAAGGAGGATCGAATCCAATCAAAGAACGTTGAATGAAACCCGCGACATGCCAATTTATTTACTAAAATCGTATGGCAGATTTTATCAAAGGCTTTAGAGAAATCCGTGTATATAGTTTGGAACAGTAGTTGCCATTCGTTTGAAGCGTAAATATCTTTTTTTATCTGACGTCAAAATTGTTTACGTTCGTCTCGAAAAACAGCATTTGCGGGAAGTCATGATTCATTATTAATTTTTAAAGAAAAATGCAGCCGAAACGTGTCGTAGAGGGTTTTCCAATAAGAGGTGTTATTCCCGTAAAAGATCAATGGTTTCGTTGCTTGTGTTGCATGTAGCGTCGTCTTGTTGAAAATAAACGTCCTCTAGATCAATACCATCCAATTTCGGGCATAAAAATCGTTAATCATCTCTCCATAGCGCAATCCATTCACCGTAACTGTTACTCCAGCTTCAGTTTCGAAAAAGTAAGGTCCAATGACTTCGCCGGACCAAACGCACCAAACAGTCACACGTTGAGGATAGAGAGGCTTTTAACAATAACTCTTGGATTTTCTGAGCCCCAGATCCGACAATTTGACGAAGCCTCCGAGGTGGAAATGGGCCTTATCACTCAATATGATTTTTCGATGGAATTCCGGATCATTTTCATGCATTTCAACGACCCAACGAGCAAAGATACGACATTATTAATGATCGACCGGCTTTAGTTCTTGAGTTAACTGGACTTTATAAGCCTTAAGACCCAAATTTTTATGCAAAATACGGTGTAATGACGTTTGTGGAGTGCCTAATTCCAAAGAACGATGACGAGAAATGGACAAACCTGGGTTTTCTTTAACACTTTCGGCTACTACAACAATATTTTCGGCAGTTCTTGAGCGACGTGCACGGGTGTTATTCTTCACATCACTAACAACTCGAATTTTTTCACCAATTTCTGTATTGCGGTCCGACAAGGTGCTTCACGATGACCCAAAAATGTTCGAGTTTTACGAACCGTCTCTGCCAAATTTTCACCATTTTTATAGTGAATTTTAATAATTTCAATGCGTTGTTTAAGCTTGCATCGTTCCATTTTTATTAATGGCTACGCCAAATATCTACTTGTCAAATATCAAAAAATAACAGCTTCAAAAGTGGCATCTACCGAAATAGCGGGCTATTCAAAATAACTCCTGTTATTGGAAAACCCTTTATATTGATCAATATCTAAGGTAATCACGCTCCATGAAATATAACTTGTAAAGAGTGCCAAAGTGCCCATTTCGACTTGAGTGACAAAGGTGAACCAGGTCCACCGACAGCGAAAAAAATGTGCATGCTTCAAAGGTTATGTTGTGCATCTGGTGGGATCAGAAGGGTTTCATCTGTTATGAACTCCTTAAACCATCTGAAACCATCATTGGCGAGCTTTACCAACTGCAGCTTAATGTGTTTGAATCGAGCTCTCAAAGAAAAGCGACTGAAATTGGACGGTAAACATGACAAACTGATTTTGCTGCATGACAACGCCAGGCCACACGTTGCTAAATCGGTCCAGAAATATTTAGAGAGACTGAATTGGGAAATCTTGCCTCACCCGCCGTATTCCCCAGTCATTGCACCTTCGGAGTACCATCTGTTCCGATCAATGCAGTCAGCCCTTATTGGAGCGCGGTTCACTTATTACGAGAGCATCGCAAACTGGCTCAATGAATGGATCAAGTCAAAAGAACTCGATTTTGATCGAATTTTTCATCAGAGAACTCCGTATGCTACCTGAAGGATAAAGCAAAGTTGTAGCTTCCAATGGCACATACTTCACATAATTTCATGTATTATTTAATTGTTAAAGAAATTAATTGCTGAGAAAGGACAAAAACTTATTTCCATACCCAATATATTTGTAAATCTGTGCTTTATTACAAGCGCTTTTATCTAAAATATATGACAAATATATCCACGGATTCGCAAAAAAGCAATCATTCTACATTGTTTTGATTATATTTTTTTGTGCAAAGGGTTTTTAATGTGCACCTTGCTTTCGTACTTTTTAATTTGCAACTTACCAAATGACCGGCTTGCCAGTATAATTTACGCATACATACGTACATATTTCCGTAGGCAAGTAAATGTAGCGGTATTAAATCTCGCAAGCTGTTGCTTGATGGAAGGGCATTGACATTGTACTGACCTTGAGCAGGATTTCGAGTTGCTTCGGAAATTTACTGCGCCAATGCAGACAACTTCTTCCGCTTCACAAGCTTTGAAGGGGGCCGATAAAAAGCAATTTGACGCTAGTGGAGCATCGAGAGGAAATAACTTTATGAATTGACGATTATCAAGAACAAGATTTTTTTATAACTACAGGGTGAGCCAAAAGACCTACTAATGTTAAGCACATATAACTTTTTTTTTTATTTTTTGACGTATTTATTTTTCTCTTTTTGTAGGTCATAATTGAATTGTTGGAAATTTATTATGAAATCCTACAGTACAACATAACGCGTTAAAATGATCGAGTTTTTCTATTGTTGTCAACGATCAATTGTTTTAACGCAGCGTAAATATCGGCTGATGTCGGATGAAGCGCATTTCCATTTAAATGGTTATATCAACAAACAAAACTGTAGATTGTGGGGCTCTGAAAACCCAAGGGCAACACACCAGCATGAGTTGCACCCATCTAAATGTGCTGTTTGGTGCGGTGTTATGGCCACTAGAGTTATCGGTTGATATTTCTTCGAAAATGAGGATGAAACGCCGGAATCGATTTCAGGAGCTTCTTACAGAACATTGATTGAAAACTTTTTGCGGCCAATGGCGGAGCAGTATCCTAATTTGCGATGGAGCAACTGCGCATACTGCTAGGCACACTAAGGACCTGCTGCGTGACATTAGTAGGTCTTATTTGGCCCACCCTACATAAAGGTTGGTGATAAAAAAATAGCAAAGAAAGTCATAAAAGTATTGAGAATGTTTCGAGAGCGGTCACAAAAATGTTTACTAAATACGAGATCGATATAATGTTCAACACCACTTTACTGTGAAATGTGCTATTTTTCCAACTTCGAATTATATGCTGGAGAAGAGCCATTGGGAAAGTGCGAAAAAATCAAAGAACACAAAAATAATTGGTTTATACTGAATTCGCAGGTTATTTTTTAAGACCTGTAGGGGGAAACATAATTTTGTTGTTTGAGGGAAAGATTGAAAATTTAAGCGAACTAAGAAGATTTTTTGCCACATAAAGCGCATGTTCGGAAGTACAATATTATAGGGAAGAAATTGCTTAATATCGTGTGCAAAAAACTTGTCAAAACCAATTAGTATTTCGAGCTAATTGAAACTTAGAGCCAGTTTATAGAATGACTTTTCAGCTCAGATGAAAGACGATAAAGTGACACAATTATGTGAGCTTAAGTGTATGTGAACTGGTTGCATTGTGGGTCTTAAAAGTCAAAATGTTAGGAAAAGTAATTTTCTAATAAAGATTACCCTACAAGTAAGTCAAGCTTACTTACAAAGCGTTGCTCAGGGTAGGCATTTGTGTAAGAACATCAAAACCCGCGCCTGATATAAGCGCACGCCACATTTGGAAGGATATATGCGGCCAGTCGAGACCCCCAAATAGTGTCTGAGATAGGATGTCTTATTACAAATTTTGTACTCGATTAGCTTGGTGAGCTAGTAAGCAGGTGCAATGGTTGAAGTACCAGTCTGGCACCTCCCAAGTAGCACCAAAGCACCGTTTTGATACCATTTTGAGGTCTCCAATGGGTAGATATCTACAGTCAACCAGAGATGTTGATATAACGGAGTGGATTGATGGAATTTAAGTTGGCGCACTGCCCCAAACTGTCGAAAGTCTGCCTGAAAAGAGCATCCAAACCCGGAAATATACAGAGAAAGTGCTCAACAGTCTTCTTCTCTGAAAGATCCCCTTAGCTTTTGCAAAGGCGATAAAATGGTAAACCTAGCTTTTCCGCGTGTCTGTCGATCGTCCAATGACCGGTAAGCACAGCTATGAGTTTGAAAATTGAATGGTGTGGCGTCCCCAGAACTATCTGCGTCCTGCGCCTATTGTACTGCGCAAATAGCTCTTCCGAAATAGTACACGAAAAAATGGAGCTCCTTTCAATTTGTGCTTACCTGAGAAATAAGTTGTGGAGCTCCACTTTGACAACAGTCAAGGGGATGACGATGTCTGTGTAGGCGTCCTCAGAGACCAATGCAGACGACCCCTTCCTGAAACCCATGGCTGAGAAATGTTAGCTGCACACCCAAGAAATTTTAGTTCCTCCTTACAGGAGTTGACTAGTTTGGATCTACCCAACGGCATCGTCAATCCCTTGATCGCAGCTTCACTAGAGGAAACAATTTTAATACCTCTCCCACTACCGCGTTTCCTAAGTATTCTGTATACCTGTACCTGAAAAACACTAGCAGAAAAACACTGGAGGCGTCAGTGAAGACAGAGGTACCAGCCTCGGTACAGATTTTCCCCTTTTTCCAATCCTGCCTACTTGGAAAGATTGCCCTGGCACTACGCTCAAACTCTAGCTTGCGGATAGAGAAATCTGTATGAAATTCAGAGAAGTGCGATGTTAACTGCCTGGAAATGCTTCCACACCCCTTGGGTAGAGTGAGTAAAATGCCAGGAGGTGAAATAAGACTATTTGTGCGTGCATATGAAGGCTCCGAAAACTCTTTTTTGATAGCTTGAGTGAGGTTTTACTGCCGAGGTGGTTTTTCTACTATCGCGCAGGCTGTTTGAAGGTTAGGTTAGGTTTTTGTGGCAGTCGGCTTAGAGTAGCCCAACTTACTTAGACCATGTAGGTCCGTTGTGATACCACTGTGTAATACGGGAACCTTACCGTTAGTGTTCATGGAACCAAATAGACTCTCTTATGAAGTGTAGAATAGGTTATATCCCGACATCAGATAGTTCGTAAGAGAGTAAAAGTGGTATTTTCCCAACAAGCTTGCTCTACTTCTAGCTAAGGTTGGGTAGTTACAAGGGAAGTGTCCTGCTGTTTCTTCCTCGTCTCTACAACTTCTGCAGTAATCATACGAAAATATTCCTAGCGTAGAAAAGTGCCTACCTAACAACCAATGGCCGGCGACACAAGCCACGATCGTCGTGGTGTTCTCTCTTGAGGGGTTAAGCTACTCTCCTGACCTTTTCTTATCTATTTGCCGCCAAATTAGCGTAGTTGTAGCACACGTATTTTCTTCTCTCCATGACCTATTGGCCTCCTGAAGTATATTATTTTTTATCCTTAATTTGCAAATTGTCATAGGGATTCCAATGCTGCCCCTGTTTTTAGCAAGTGGAAGATTAGTAACATTTCTGCCTAGCTCATCGGCCCTGCGATTTCCTTCAATATCTCTATGTCCCGGAAGCCATACATTTATATGTAATCACTTTGAAGACGGTACTAATATCATATAGAGCTGCCAGGCATTCCTGAACAATCTTTGATCTTGGTATAACTGCCTCCATTAATTTAATGACCGCCTGGCTGTCTGAGAAGATATTTATCGTAGTTCTTGTTACGGTGTGTGTTAAGGCACACAGTTACCTCCTTTATGGCTAAGACTTCTGCCTGATATTCACTACTTATATACGGCTGATTAAAGCAAGTGATAATTTTTCAGACTAGTGCCTCTACTAATCATGGAATAATGGCTGCCACGGTTACTACAATTTTAAAATACAAAATCAAAACAAAAGCGCTTACTTCCATTAAGGGGGCACTGAAAAGAGTCTTGCACTTGGTCCAGCTGCTGTGGACTGCTATGTTATAAGCAAGATTTTAAGAGGCAAGCAGAGTACGCAAGCTGAGAGTGGTTTAGTCCAGTCAAAAGAAGATTTAACTTAGTAATTTTAGGAGTATGCGAGTTTATGGTTTTATTATGTAAAGCCCATTACTGTGAACTTAAGTTTGAGTTTTCGGGGTCGGGGGTTGTGTCCCGCGGCCGCCATCTTGGAAATAAGGGTGCAACTGGTTTTTGCGATTATCTCGTGAATTTCGAAAGTTTCGAAAATTTTGTAAAATACTTTTTTGTAGATAACAATATTATCTACAACTTTCATTCAAAACTTTTTATTGTAAAATTAATCATAAAAAAGTTTTAACAAAATTACGCGAAAAATTAAGGGATGAATTTTTTTCAAGCGTAATAACTTTTTTTTTATTGATTTTATGGAAAATATACATCAGAGCTTTTTTATAGAGCATTCTTTTGTGAACATCTTTGTCCATAAGTTTTTTTCGGTATCTTTATTTAGTCTTATGATTTTGAGCTGCTAAGCGGAGCAACCATTACATTAGCGAAGCGCGTACATGATTACACAGGCCGACAAAATTTAACCAACATTCAGACCCAGAAACCAGACTATATTTTTCCGAAGGTTTATGATGCGCTGAATCCAAACCTGGCCTCAGAATTGCTCTATCAGCTCTGGTTTTCGAGATATCCTAACCTAAAGTGCAAAAAACACCGTTTTTGCCCATATTTGAGGTTATGTAGCCTTGCAGATGTTTTCTTTCACCAAAATTAAAGGATGGCATCTTTAAATACAAGCATTCTTTTTTTAAATGGCGTTGAGTTTGCTCAAATATCATTTTTTTTCGCTGAGATATCGCTATTGAAATTTTCATGTTTCTAAATTTTCCTACACCTGAAAATCGATTGAGATATCATAGACATGATATAGTCGATTACAAATTTTTTTGAATTGAGTCTTATTTTTCTTAAAATTTTGTCTCACCATAAGTATGCTGACTCACCACACCCCTACACTTGCTTGCGGTATGGTAGGGGTGGTTTCTAGGGGTTAGGGCTGTGTCTGACTCGGTACCCGTGGGTTAGATAGTGTAGGAGTTTGGTGAGTTAGCACACTTATGGTGTGAGACAAAATTTTAAGAAAAATAAGACTCAATTCAAAAAAATTAGCTGCACAACACGCAACATTTCTATCTATTGAATTGCCAACTAAGTAATGGCGGTTTTCACTCATAGATGATGGCTTCAGTTGATATTTTAGGTTTGCAGACGTAGTACAAATGTAAAACACATTTTGTTATTTGATAGTTGGCAGTTCAGCTGTCAATCAGTAAAAAAAAGTTTATTGATCGGTTGCGTAGTTTTCGTTTGACGTTCGTTGAAAAATGGAAAATCAAAAGGAACATTTTCGTCATATTTTGCTTTTTTATTTCCGCAAAGGGAAAACCGCAACGCCAACTCATAAAAAGTGATGTGCTGTTTATGGTGACAAAGCCTTAAAAGAACGACAGTGTCAAAATTGGTTTGCCAAATTTCGTTCTGGTGATTTTTCACGCTGTTTTCAACAACTCAGAGACCTCACGAACTGAAGGGAATGCAATTAACGCAACGCATTAACAGCTGCGATTTACTAAAGAAATGTAATGAAAATGATCCATTTTTAAACGACTGATAACTGGCGATGAAAAGTGGGTTGTTTACAACAATATGAAGCGGAAAAGATCGTGGAGCAGGCCAGATGAATCAACTCAAACAACAACAAAAGATGATGGGTATATTCAGAAACGCATTATAAATGCGCAGTAATTGCAGCGCTGGCAGCACTGCCAATGTGACAAGTGTTGCAATTGATAGATTGGCAGTATTGAAATTTTTCCTGCAAATAATGCGTGACGTTTGATACAAAAATGGCGTTTTGGAACGCGATGCATTTGCAGTACTGCCATATTTGCATTTCTGAACGCATTGCCAACACTGCAAAAGTACGTTACGCATTATAATTCGTTATTGAATATACCCGATATTGATCAAAAGATGGTTTTGTTATTAGTTTGGTGGGATTACAAAGGAGTTGTCTACTTTGAACTCTTACCAGCCAACCGAACGATCAATTCTGATGTTTACATTGAACAACTAATGAAATTAAACAATGCAGTTGAAGAAAAGCGGCCCGAATTGACAAATCGAAAAAGTATTGTATACCATCATGACAATGCAAGGCCACAGAGATGCTGCCTGAAAGATGGCAAAAGGTCATTGATCAAAATGGGCAAAACATTACAGAATAAATTTATTTAGTCCGATGAAAAAATTGTCTTTGATTTTCTAAAAAAATCCGTAATTACTTAGTAGCCAACCCAATACATATTTTAAGGCTTTTACTTTGGTACATTTAATATATGTACAGTCAGCGTCAAATAAAGTGTACACCACATATTGATAATTTTTGACTATTTATTAATTTATTTTATAACTTCAATTATTTTTTTATACAAATATAGTTTATACTAAAACAACTACCGTACAAAGCAAACTTTCTAACTTTGCATAAAACTTGTAAAAATTCGGCACATTTTTATCAAAATTTTTAGAAAAATTTTGGGTATGCAGTTTTATAGATCATTAAATTTTACCACAATAAAGTGCTAGTCTCAAGTAGCTAGAAAATTATACTGATTTTTGTGAACTTTCTTCGGATGCGGTTTTGTGTATTTTCTTAATTTTATGCCTACTCCACAATTTTACTCCCCAAAAATTGTCAAAAATGTTCCCAATTGGTTAACCACTTAGAACTTGCAGTTTATTATGCCGGAATTCAATGGTCTATAAAACTGCATACCCGAAATTTTTGTAAAAATTCTGAGTAAAAATTTTTATGGAAATTTGCCGAATTTTTTCAAATTTTATACAAAGTTAGAAACTTTGCTTTATATGGTTCTTGTTGTAGTATGAACTATATTAAAAAAAAAAAAGTAATTGAAATTACAAAATAAATAAATAAATAGTCAAGAATTATCAATATGTGGTGTACTCTTTATTTTGTCACCGACGGTACATATACATTTTTTGTTTCTGCAGGCAAGCGGTCGTAATACGAGCCGTTACCGTTGAGGTGTTTAAACTTGCACAAGGTTCTTAAACCGCTGAGTGCGAATGGCCGCTTCTAATTTACTGTAGTTAAGAATCTGAAGTGAAAATGCACGAAACCGCAAGTTACTTTAACCAGACAAGTCACATACGAGTAGCTTAACTGCTGGCTGCTTATTTGTGCGGTTGACTAATGAAGTAAGAATGGCTTAGGGTGTGGAAATGGGTGTTATATACCACTCTTGTTCGTTTTGATTTAGAGCACGCAGTTATCATTTGGAGAGCTTGTGACCATCTATCGATAAAGAGAATTGAAGGAATTCAAAAATTTTTTCCTAAACAGACTTTACGTTGCTTACGGCCTGAAACTCCTATACCAACTTACGATTCTCGACTTATGCTAATTAATTTGGACTCTGCGGAGAACAGAAGAAAAATCCTTTCACTTTTCTTCACTTTCAGTATAATTAAAGGCAACATTGATTGTCCAGTGTTACTCGAGGCGAGGAACCTTCGCAAATTTTACTCTCTCTATGGGGAAAAGTTTAAGATTCTAATTGCCACACATTCTTCGATAAATTTTTAAATGCATGCGGCGAGAAGAAATACGCAGAACAAAATGCCGTTATTTTTGCTTTTGCTCGTGTGCATTGTCTACTCGTAATTACACTCAGTTTCGTGGCAAATTTCGCTTGTTAACACTGGAGTGGGGAGCTAAGGAAAACGCATTGCAGCGATTGCATTACAAAAGTGAGGTAAAAGTGCAACTGAGATTTACGAATTGCTGCAAACACTTAATATTTCGAGAATGTTTTTTACCGCACGATAAATCGCTTTTCCCGAATGTTCAAGTGGCAGACAGAAAAAATAGTGGCAGACGCCCTCGCGTGGTTCGACTCAGTGCAGCCATCATCATTTTGGCATTACAGTCCGGAGTGGACCATTGCCTCCTTTACAATACACCTCCACTCTTCTCGGCAGTCCGCTTTCGCTCTATATTGTGAGATTTTCATCCTTCGCATATCGTCTTCTACGTATTGGAACCATCTTCTCCTTGACCGGCTTCTCCTTCTTGCTCCTTCAGGGTTTGCTTCAAATACTTTTTTGGTCGTTCTTTCGCTGCTCATTCTTAAAACGTGTCCACACCACCGTAATCTTTGGGACTTTATAAACCGCGTTACATCCAATTTTCACAGTGGCGTTCCCCCGTAAATGATACAATATCAATATTCTTTATTCAAATAAGATTTAATTAATTAAAAAAATTAAAAAGTCCTAAAATAAGCTACTTTCCACTTGAGCGGACACCTCTCTGGGCGGACAAAAGTTGACTGACGGTGAGTGTCTGTCCGAGGGAGACTCCACTGCAGATATAGGTTCCTTAAACTCCGATTTGAAGCATAGAGTGTCAACTACTCATCTTCATCAACGAACCCAGTTATGTGCTAGGGCATGAATTTCGCCCGGTTTTTGAAGTGCTGTAGAAAGGAATTTTTTATCGTTTGTTTATTGTATTAAGTAATTATTACATTAAAAACTAACTAAAAAAAAATTAAAATTGACAAAATTATGCGCAGTCAATGCGGGCTAAAAACAAAGGGGGGGTCTTGGCGTACATGACTCCAACCCTCATGGTGATCTGAAAAATAAAAGCAAAACCGGCTTTTAATTATTATAAATGCCGCTATCGAAAGAGTCTTGGACAAGTTAAAAAAACATTTTTTCACAATATGGCGGCTGTTTGAAATAAAAAAATTTTGTTTTGCATATATTTTCAATAATTCCGAGTTTTTTTAAATACTAAATGAAAAGTTATAGTTTAGAGCTAAGATCATTCGATGAAAGAATGTACAAAGAACATCCTCCCCAAATTTTAAGTAAATCGGTCTATTTGAACTCGAGATATCCTTACCGCCAGCTCGAAAAAAGTAGTTTTGTGAAAAACGCGTTTTTGTTGAGTTGAAGTGGTCGGATCGGAACCGATGCTATGTCACCAAAAGACTATAATTCATGAAATAATAGGAATTTTAAAAAATCATCTTAATGACATTTTATTAAATGTCTAAACTTTGAAAATAAGCAAAAAAACACGATTTTTTTAAATTCTTCACTAGAGTGCCCTCTTAAACCAAGCGATTTAATTTCTGCATCTGTAAAGCGTCGCCAAGGGGTACGCGGTCTGCCAATTGCTCGGTCTGCCTTAATAATAGCAGCACGACAAATTTTGACTATACTTAGTTTTGACTTTATTAATTTTTTGTTGGTTTTTCTATAAAATATAGGCTTAATTAAATTTAAAAATAAATAAATAAAAGAAAAACAACTAATTGCATCTGTAAGCGTGCAGGCGTGGCACAGTTGGAAAACATTATTTATCATTCATAAACTGTATTCCCTTTAACAGATAAGTCACTAAACGGATAATGGATTTCCATTTAAAATATGATAAAATTTGAAAAAAAAATTTAAAAAAATTTGATTTGATTTGAAAAAAAAAATCTAATTTCAGATAGTCGGCATAATTAAAATTCCGTCTAAAACTAGTCGCTGCACTGGCCCTAAGCCGTTTTACTTCGCATTTGTTTCTTCATTACCCCGATATCACCTACATACATACATACATACATACATAAGCTACATACGTATATATGTATATTCGCGTGTACTTAATTCCGATAGGGTGATAAATGTGGAAAATGTATGCGAACTCTAAGTGAAATCGAAAACGAAATTAATACCGTAGACGTTGTGGAATTGGCGCAGTCGTTAGCGTTTTGACGCACAGCGCAAACACGCCTATGGTGAAGCCATTTAAGTCCAGCGTTCTGAATATTGATATGCCTCGTGTGTCCGCTGCCATCATTAGCATTTAGTCTGTGACATAACAACAAAGCCACATCGCATGCGTTCATCTGAACTGAGATTTTTGGCTACACGCACTGCCAATATTCCGCTAAACGAAACCACAATCCGCAGCTCCTCCACTTCGGCGCACACTGCGTACATACAAATGAGCTGCCATTCATGCATGTATGCATATGCTGTTATGTTCTAAATTTGGCGTGCCGATACGTGTGTGCACAGCATAGCCAACCTCATGACACTGCCCCCCATTTTAAGCCAAGGATCCGCATACTTCATTCGCGACGAGACGTTTCACATTTTGCACATTTTATTACTGACTTTTTTCTTTTCAATAATCTAAGCGTATCCACTACCGCAATATGCCTTGTACAGCTAATTGCGAGAACTTTTCGCTCGTCAGATTGCCCGTTTGTCCGTCTGTGTGTTTGTCCGCCGAACTAATAAAGCGCGTGTTCTTTATGAATAACAAATACTTCTGGATTTACATCGACATCTTCGACAATGACGAATGTCGGTGAATTCTAAATAAGTACTAGAAGATGTGTACAGAACACATACAAGGTGTGTTCAAAGCATTGGGTGTATTTTCACTTTTCTCAAAAAATATTCAAATAGTCGCCCTCAGATATAATACACTTGTGCCAGCGTTTTTTTCTAATCCTCGAAGCAGTTCTGGTATGCACTTTTTGGTATGTCCTTGAGCTCTCTCAGCGATTCGGCGGTTTATCTCCTCAAATGTCGCAAAACGCCGTCCTTTCATGGGTCTCTTCAATCTTCGGAACGGGGAAAAGTCGCAGGGGTCAAATCTGGTGAATACAGTGGCTGAGGCATGATAACAGTGTTGGTTTGGCCAAATAGTCTCTCACAAGCAAAGATGAGTGAGCAGCTGCATTATCATGATGCAAAAGCCATGCATTTTTTCGCCACTATTCCGAGCGTTTTTTTCGTATAACTTCACGCAAGCGGCGCATAATTTCAAAGTAATACTCCTTGTTTATCGTACGACTACGTGGTGAGAACTCTCAATGCACTACGCCGTTGTAATCGAAGAAAACAGTGAGCAAAACCTTGGCATTTGATAGAACTTCACGTGCTTTTTTTGGTCTTGGCTCTCCTGGACTCTTCCATTGGGACGATTGGACTTTGGATTTGGTTTAGATGTTGTACCCATACACCCATGATTCGTCACCAGTTATGACCATTTTAAGCAAATCTGGATCATCGTTGACGTCATTCAAAAATTCCTGAGTGGTGCTCATGCGGCCTTGTTTTTGGTCAAAATTCAGCAACATTTGAACGAACTGCGCTGCCATACGCTTCATACACAAAATTTCCGTAAAGATTGCATGGCATGAGCCAACCGATATGCCGACATTCTCATCAACTTTTGTTATGATTTGCGATTCGACGATTCTCCATAACAATTTTCTTCACTTTCTCAATATTTTCATTGGTTGTTGATGTGCTGAGGCGTCCAGAGCGAACGTCGACGTTCACATCTTCGCGACCTTCTGTGAAAAGCTTTTACCACTTGGTAAACAATTTTGGACTCAGAGAACTCTCACCATATGCCATTGTCAACATTTTAAGTGTTTTTGAGCACTTAATTCCATTTAATTCCAAAATTTGATGCCATTTCTTTGATCCTTTGTTTTGGATAGCAGAAAATCGCCGAACACGCAAAACACTTGTCTTATTTATGCCGCTAACAAACAACATAAAAAATAGTAGAAACTCGAACGTATGTAGCCCACGAAATTTGAAAATTCACCTTTTTTTTTGAACACACCTTGTACATAGAAGAATACATAGTCTCATAGAAATATATGGCATCCGCACACACTTGGTGTGGGGAATGTAAATCAGTTGTTTCAACTTAAAATATCAATTGTTTAGATATCAGTACACGCCCAGTGTCAATTGGACTTCAAATATGAATTTTAATTAAACATCATCACCATACAAATTTTTTGATCTTAAAGCAAAAACTCCCAACTCTTGCAATACAAATTGTTATAAAAACAAAACAAAAAAAATGTGCCTCCGGGTATGTTTCTGCCAAAAAAAAAGCTTTTCAAAAAAATTCAGGGTAGGTAATACTGCTAGACTGCCGCCTCTTTTTATTTTTTTGATACCATTAGTCAAAATTTAAGTACAATTTTCCAGCCGATTTCTGAAGTGAGAATCTGGAAGGGCTGCGAAGTACCCTTCCACAGTTTTTATGATCTCATCATTTGATGAAAAATGCTTTCCACGCATGCATTTTTTTAGGTCTGGAAGCAAATGGAAGTCGCTAAGAACCAAATCTGTTGAATGCGGTGGATGCTCCAACAATGAAGTCAGTCAGTCAATCAGTCAAAATGCGATTGTCGGTGCATTGTGCTGATAAAAAATATATTTTTTTCTTTCGCGGACTGGGTCTTTTTTCACGAATTTTTTCTTCAGCTGGTCCAAAAAGTTACAACATTACTCAGAATTTATTGTTTTACCAGTTTGCAAGTAATCCACAAACAAAATTCCTTTTACATCCCAAAAACCTGATGCTAAGACTTTCTTGGTAAATTTCTGGGCACGAATTCGCTACGGAGCCGAAGAACCTGGACCACTTTTTAGCCTCTTGTTTTGATTTAGGATCATGGTGATATACTTAAAGCTCAACCATAGTGATCAATTACGAATCGTAACGTAACTGTGAATGGTGAGCGCTACCGTGAAATGATACCCAACTTTTTTTGCCCAAAATGCAAGAGCTTGACTTGCATGATATGCGGTTTAAGCAAGACGGTGCCACATGCCACACAGCACGCGTAACAATGGACTTGTTGAGAGGCGAGTTCGGTGAACATTTTATTTCACGTTTGGGACCTATCAATTGGCCATCCAGATCGTGCGATATAACGCCTTTAGAGTATTTTTTGTGGGGCTATGCTAAAGTTCATATCTATTCAGACAAGCCTGCTTCAAGTAACGCATTGTAAGACAACATTAAAGCATTTATATGTGAGATACCGGCCGAAACATTGGAAAGAGTATGCCAAAATTGGACTAAGCGGATGGACCATTTGAAGCGCAGTCGCGGTCAACATTTGCATGAAATAATCTTCAAACATTTAATTATATGGACTGTACTATCGATTTAAATAAAAATTTCATGCATTATTCCGAATTTTACGTGTGCTGTTTTGAGAAACTTTCCTATAGCTCTTAAAAAATCACCCCTTAGTATGCTTGAAGCCATGCTTTCAGTCCCTATCAACTGCTCCTGATTGTAATTAATGAAATTCTACACATTGTAATTGACACAAAATCCTCGAGGTACTTCACCGTTGAAATCTTAAATATTTGGATTATGCTGACGACAGCCCTGAAAACAATCACACGAAATACCAACGAAGGCTTTGGAGTGGAACCCACAGAACCCACCATGCCTTCCCAGTCTCATCAAACAAATATGATGATCTTTGGATGAAGATCCGGCTTGACTCTCGGCTTTGGTGTATCTACTGAAGCCACCCACTCCTTTTTTTGCTGCATATTGATGTGCAAGCACCATCTCCCGTGACGATTCGGTACAAAACGTAGTATTTATGACCGCGTGTTGCTCGATACTAAGAAGCAATTTGAAGGCGACTTTCTTTGTTTCTTTCAATTTTTCGGTGCATCCCATTGAATGAAGGTGATTCAGAATCATTTTATTATAGCAGTTCATTTTTTCGCCAATTCACGATTGGTTTGGCGTTCGCTAGCCATCAAAAGTGATTTGAGACGTTCTTTATCGAATTGAGAAGACCTTCCCCTGCGATACGTGTCATCGACATCAAATTCGCCATTTTTGAACTTTGCAAACCATTTTAGTTCTGCAGACTCGCCTATGACAGCTTCTCCATATATATAATTGGCGCGTACACCCTATTTGTGGCGTGAGTCTTGATGTTATTCCAGAAATGGAGGGATCTACAGTTTCAAGGCGACTCCGAACGGCAAAAGTGTTTTTCTGAGGAGATTTTTCAGGGCTGAAATTCACTCAGAAAAATGTTTTTCTTCATTTTGGTGCTCCACCGAGATTCGAACCTACGTTCTCTCTGAATTCCTAATGGTACCACCAACCCATTAGGCTGCGGCGACCACACCTTCTCCATACGCATCGCAATTGTCCCGGTCTGCCTAGGCAGCTTTTGACCTCGATGAATAGCAAAGAGGGGCAGGTGTCGAAAATTTGGAATTTGCCTCCTGGGTATTCCATTTCTAAGGCTCAAAATTTATAAAAAAATAATTAACTCAAAAATACAATTAGCTTAGTTTTGTAGAGCAGAAAGATTTATATTGAATGAATACTTACTATTTGCCAAACAGCAAACACATCGTTGTGAAATGATATAATCGGCGCTTAACGGGTTATATACCTTGTGTTTGACTAAAAAATCGAAAAATTTTGTATGACATATTCTAAAAGTACATCATCTTAAAAATATAAATTCAAAAAATCATAAAGATCGTAGTACTAGAACGAAAGTTACAGACCGTGGAAGCGCGCGACCTTATCCTTAAATGAAGTGCCGCAAAACTTTAGACGCGATTATCTCGAAGTCGTGTTTCTTGAAAATTACCGTCGCGGTGATTATTATTTAATATATCAAAAACTATTTGACCGATTTGCATAAACTTTTTTTTATTATTCGAGGTTACAACCTCGCACATCTGAAGGGTTCACTTTTTATAAATATTTGCATAGTTCGCTGGAATTAATTTTTTTTTAATTTTTCAACACCTCAAAAATCGTTTTTTGGGTGCAAAGCGGTGTTCATACCGCTGGGTAAATAAACCGTTCAGATTCACTAAAAATCATTTTTCTACAATAATCATTTAATTTTTTTGATTTCTGTTGAGCTGCTCATGCGCTATCGTGATCACCGCAAGCCTCTTCTAAAAAACAGCGTTTCGGGGGAGGGGCGATATCAACAATAAAAAATAACATTTTTAAAAATATAAACACCAAAATGTATTCTTCGACAGTTCCTTTCAGTATGATATATGTCTCATTTGAATGAAAGTTCTAAAACATATTTAAAAAAAATTATGACATTCGTCCATTTTTTCGGGCTCACAAGGTATATAACGCCTTAAGCAATAATAATGATAATAATGCATTGTTGAAATAATCATTAAACGAGTACTCGTTGGATTGTTGGTTTTTCTTCTACTCGGGGGTCACTCTCATCTGCAGTTGCTCTAGATATATTTTTTTTAATTCCAGTTTTGCTTTACTCATCTTATTCTCCAATTCTCTTTGAACAGACAGTAATTCAGCCTGAACTATTGATAAAAAAAGGCGCGTGGATATTTTACAAATTATTTACTTTATTCATATCAAATACACATTCAAAGGTGTCCCATGCAAAGCTCGTCGGATTGTCTATATTCTTCTTCTTCCCGATATATTGGTTGTAGGCAATGGTTTCTGGTTTTTTTTTCTAATTTTATCCCATTTTCGTCTCATTCAAAATTTTGTATGTTAGAATTATATAAAATTCTGATATATATTTATTTAAATTCGATTAATTACTGTACGAATTATGTGGCTATATGAGCCACTAAATGCTTAATGCCGTACTAAAGCAAGATAATAAATAGTTTATATGTGAAAAAGTATGCCAAATATTTAAATATAATTTACTAAAAAAATGTATATTAAAAAAAAATTTTTCAACTAAAAAGTGTAACGCTATAATAAAGAGATCAAATGATTTACGCAATTTACTTCAGCAATTTTTTTCCTAAATCTAAGCTTTGAATCTACAGTATTACATTAAATCTACAGCAAAAAATATGTACCTGCGAATGAAAATCAATATTTTTTACACTTGCAATGGAATCTACAATTCATAAAATTTTTCCAGCTCTTCAACATTCTAGATTTTTTTTTCGCTGCATAGCAAAAATTAATGCTGTCATTAAGTTCAATCAAATATAAATAGTAATTAATTTTAATGGAAACTCAACCCGCGAATGGTGCACACATATATACTATGTATGTATAAGTGAGTATGCACGTATGTGTGCACATATTTACGAAGCTCTTTATTGAAATGGTTGGTTTGTAATTATAATTGACGTAAATGTTCTTAACCTTAGTTGACTTTCCTGGCAATTTGACGACTTTCAGGCTCACAAGTTCAGCCACTTGCTTAAACGGCCACAGATTTGCATACATTAGGGAGGGTTTTGCTTTGCAAATAATTTTTGTTTTGCTAAATTTCTATTATGAATTGAGTTATATATTGGGTTGGCAACTAATTAATTGCGGAGTTTTTAGAAAACCATAGACAGTTTTTTCATGGAACACAATAAGTTTATTCTGTAATGTTTTGCCCATTTTGATCAATAACCTTTTGCCATCTTTTAGGCAGCATCATAATCCCACGTTCATACTTCTGGTTTTTATTTGGTTTTTATTAGCAAAAAACTGAATCAGGTACGATTTGACTTCATCATCATTATTGAAATTTTTACCATTCAAGGAGTTTTGTCAAGATCGAAACAAAAAGTAATCAGATGGTGCAAGGTCAGAACTATGGTATATGGTGGATGTGGCAAAACATCCCAACCAAGCTCCAGTAACTTCTGCCGATCGGCCAAAGATGTGTGTGGCCTTGCATTGTCATGATGGAACAAAATATCTTTTCGATTTGTCAATTCGGACCGCTTTTCTTCAACTACATTGTTTAATTTCGTTATTTTCTCAATGTAGACATCAGAATTGATCGTTCGGTCGGGTGGTAAGACTTCGAAGTATCCAATTCCTTTGTAATCCCACCAAACTGATATCAAAACCTTCTTCTGATGAATATCAGCTTTTGATGTTGTTTGAGTTGGTTCACCTGACCTACTCCCCGATCTTTTCCGCTTGATATTGTTGTAAACAACCCATTTTCCATCGCCAGTTACCAGTTATTTTAAAAATGGATAATTTTCACTATGTTTCTTTAGCAAATCGCAGCTGTTAATGCGTTGCGTTCAATGCGTTTTTTTCAGTTTGTGAGATACCCATGAATCGAGTTTTTGAACAAAGTCAAGTTGTTTTAGGTGGCTTTCAATGCGTGTATGTGATACCCGAAGCTTCTCTGCAATCTCACGTGTTGTACTGTGAAGATGCGAATCGATTATGGCTTTGATTAGGGCGTCGTCAACTTCAACTGGACGACCAGCGCGTTTTTCATCTTTGAGTGAAAAATCACCAAAACGAAATTTGGCAAACCAATTTTAACACTGCCGTACTTTTAAGGCTTCGTCACCATAAACAGCACATCACTTTTTAAGAGCTTGCGATGCGGTTTTCCCTTTGCGGAAATAAAAAAGTAAAATATGACGAAAATATTCCTTTTGATTTCCCATTTTTCAACGAGCGCCAAACGAAAACTACGCAACCGATCAAAAAACGTTTTTTACTGATTAACAGCTGAATTGCCAACTATCAAATAACAAATTGTGTTTTACATTTGTACTTCGTCTGCAAACCTAAAAATTCAAGGGAAGCCATCTATGAGTCAAATCCGTAATTACATTACGATGCGGTACCAGCTGGTGGTAGCAGAGGAAGAGGAAGGCCTCCTCTGCGTTGGAAAGATCATGTGGAAAAGAACTTGGCTTCACTTGGTGTGTCCAATTCGCGCCGGTTAGGACGAGAAAGAAACAACTGGCGCGCTTTGTTAAGCTCGGCCAAAATCGCGTAACCGGTTATCGCGCCAATTAAGAAGAAGAAAAGATGAAGAGGAGAGAGTTGTAGCGGAAAGTGTCTAAAACATGCTACAGCGTCACCAACGGCGCAGATAAATTAAATTTTTCAGCAAAGTTGATCTAATTCATAAATCCCGACAACATCCCGAACAATATCGGGATCCGGAAAATAAAATTTTAAAACTACGAAAACTCGAAATATGCCAAGTTTTCGCATATTAATGGGTACGCATGCAAATGTGTGAGTACTTTCGTTTGTTCGCGTTTGTTTGAGCGCAATGTCCACTGGACAAGTGTCAATGAGGGCGAAAGAATAATTAAATCAAAAGCGACGACGTAAACAAAACAAATCGAGCTGTTATAAAGAAAGCAGAAACTAAAATTAAATTGAAATTAAATTTCGGCATTGCGCAGTTAAATGCATGAAAATGTTTGAAATAGATGGTTTTACTACAGTGGGGAGAGCCAAATAGAAATTAACCTAGAAATACATTAAAGGTGGCCCAAAACTAATCAACCAATTTCGTTTTTGAATGACTTTTTACAAAATAAAAAAAAATGATTTTGAGTGATGGCAGTCTTTATTTGGAGCTTTAGGCGATCCATTACTAAGATTTTTGCATGCTGCGGTCTAGTTCGTGTCTAGTTCACAGGAGTCAAATATGATTAACGTACAATTTGTAAAAATAATAAATTTTCCTATAGGACGATTAATTTTGTGCCATTTTACTTAGTACTAGCGCACGCAGTGTATTAAAAACGGCATTACATACTTTTTAATAAAAAAGAAAAAAAAGTTGGCACTCAGTAAGCTTTAAAAAAATTAGTTAACCATTAAATAACCACAGCGCTAGGAATTATTGGCAAGTTTTGACAATTTAATTGTTTCATGTATAAAAATTAATATTTTTTTCAAGTAAAATATATAATTAATCTTTAATAATTTTTTTTTTCAGATAATTTCAGATTTTAGATAATTTTGAATAATTTTTTTTTTTTCAAGTAATTATAGCTAATTTTTAATAATTTTTTTTCACGTGAATATATTTAATATCCTACAAAACCCAAATATAAATCAAGTTTTCAAATTTTATGCAAATTTAAAAGAAAAATTTTCAACAAATTTCACACTTTTTAATCAGCAACTTTAGAAAAATTTCAAGTACGCAGTTTTATCAATTTTGGTGAAGTGGTAAAATGCAACTTTCAAGTAGCTCACAAATTTTGCTGCAAATCTTGTGCGTTTTCGCCATATAACCAATGCTCGAACTTTTTTTATACGGAAGGAAAAATCAAACAGTATGAGCTGAATAAGCATCAAAAATTAACCTTATTTTTGAGCCACTTAAAACTTACACTTTATCATACAAAATTCTTTCTAAATGTTAGCACTTGTTTCTTCAGCTATTTGTCCCAACTAAGCCTGCACCAAAATTTAATGAGCTAAAATTTGCATATGTGAAATTTTCTGATTAAGTGAGTGAAAGGTTTTTAAATTTTTTTTTAATTTTCACAAATTGTGACCTTTTATTTATATTAGGTTAGGTTACCTGGCGGGCTAAAAACCATCACATAGACCTATTGGTCCTTAGTGGTACCAAATGGAACTTCACCCTTAAGTTTCCTTGTAGTGGGCTTCTTGTAATAAGCCTGCGTCTTTTGCGAATCTAAGTAAGCTCTGAAGCTCTCACCCCGAGAGACATTCTAACCTTTCATATTGTAGAGCTCCTAAGCATTTCATTCGGGTTCTAGCTAATGGAGGGTAAGAACATAGAAGATGTTCAAGAGTTTCCCTGTCTTCGAGTTCATTGCAAAATCTGCAGTTATCCCTTGTTTGTGTGTCGCTAACAAATTGTGGGCTGTCAGTGTACCTACGATAGTTCTGCTTTCATTTCTGCACAGAGATAGTACAAATCTGACGTATTTATCTGCATTCTGTGTATACATAATTTTCACGATTTTACAAGTGGCTAAATTATTCCACCTCCTGTCTATCCGTATTTTCATGTCCGCAGCGATTCCATTGTATATCGTATTTAAAGGTTTCAGTATGCCGTTTTCTTGTTCGAATTGTATGTAAACAACGCTTTTGGCAATCTCATCAAGAATTTCGTTTCCTGCAATGCCCTTATGTCCGGGTACCCAATAGATGTGTAACTGTCTGTCTGCGGTTAGTCCCTCTTTGGCTTGCCTGGTCCTAAGAACGTTTTTGGATGATATTTCACATGAGTTTATTGCCTTTGTTGCCACTTGACTGTCAACGTATATATTTAGGTATGTTGGAGTTGCTCGATGTCTTTCCTAGTGCTACTTATTTCTGCAGCCTTTCCTACCGCAAAGACTTCTGCTTGAAAAATACTGCAATGGGCAGTGAGCTTAATTTACGCCTTATGTCCAGCTCTGCTCAATAAATCCCTGCACCTACTCCGTCCATCACTTTCGAGCTGTCAGTAAATATAGTAAGCGTATTCGGTCTAGGTTTCATACCTCGGAGTAATATTAGTCCGGTCAAATTAGGCCGAAACGTTACAGTAAATCCACTAGAATTCATAACAAGCTGAAAATGGATGAAATTGCTCAAAACATTTGTAAAAACAAAAAAAAGTTAAAAAATGGGGTTTTCGTGAATTTCTCGAAAACAGTCAGTTTTATCGCAAAATTAACTCAGAAAAAAATTGTATATCTTAAAAATTATCTACAAAAAAGGTAGAGTTGCAAGTGTAATAATATGCATAAGCTCACCACGTATATACATTTTTGTAGCTGTAATATAAGTAAACATCCTTTTCTATCGGTGATTTTAACTGAGATTTGAAATGTATAACATAGACATAAGTATAATTCTCAGAATATTAGGTATAATGAAACCCAGTCCCTTATTTTATATGCTAGTGTAACCTTGAACGACAGCTGCCCATCTGTTCAATTGTGTGCGTGACTACGGTCGTATACCTTCTATGTGTGAGAATTCCGCCTAAGTGGGCTACCGTAAGTCTTGAGCGTCACTCCGTAGTGAAAACACGTGTTTATTCTAACCTATTTTATGTTGCTTTAATTGCCTAAAAAAACTACCTGCTTAGATAAATATCGATATGCATGTTTTGTTAAGAAGGCAATTAACTTGTCTTTCTCCAACGTCTGTCGCTGCTCATCAACATCTTCTCCGGGTGCATTACCAAGTTCAAGTATGGCTTGGTAATCAGCTAGACCCAACAGATTGGGGTTGGAGGTTGGTCGAGGATACATCAGAACCGATTCAGACTTTACTGCCACCAGCACCAGAGAAAATACTAAACATGATTTTTTGCAACTGTAAAAGAGGATACAGTGCCAAATGTGGTTGCGAAAAAGGGGGTCTGTATTGTTCTCTGGCGTGCACAAATTGTCAAGGCCGATCGTGTTCTAATCTGGAATCATCAACAGCAGAAGATTCGATCGGTTCCGACGAACTGGCATGCGATACTTCGTTGTTGACGCAATCTACTTGCAGACAGGATGAAGAAGAAGAAGAAGATCGAGAAGAAGAGGAAGAAGAAGAAGACTGTAACATATATGACTGTAACCTGGAATAATAAATTTTTATCTAAGATTTTTTAATTTTAATTGCGTTTTGAATCCGAAAAATTCAATTTTTACTTCCGTTTTTTTACTTAAATCACAATAGGCCTACTGGGGAAACCACGTTAAAAAAAACGCGCTAAGTACAAGACCTCCGAGGTGGCGTGGAAATGTGTGCCTATTATGACACTTGCAACTCTTTACTTCGTTATATGTTAGAAACGGTGGTATTTAGGGAAAAAATGTTGTAGATAATTTTATGATCTACAATTTTTGTCTGAGTTAACTTTGCGATAAAACTGACCGTTTTCGAGAAATTCTCGAAAAACTCCTTTTTTAACCTTTGACTTCGAGTCAATAGAATTGAAGAAGATAGCCCCGCCCGGTATTCTTTTATAAGCATATAGTGTGTTACTGGCCTTTTTCTTCCTCTCCAACACATTGAGCTTCCATGATAGTTTGCTATCCAAAATTACTCCAAGGTACTTTTATTTTATTTATATTATTTTTGTAGGAAAATAATCTGAATTTAAAGGAAAAAAAAAATTAAAATTAAATATGAAACTAATAAATTGCATTGTGCATTGATATCACTACAAAATGCATTCCAACTACTAAATTTTGTGAATACTAACTATTACAGTAAGGAAAAAAAAAATGTGTTTGCAATTTTTATTTATTTTTATTTAAAGTATCTTTATTTCAATAATTTATTTCACTGGCTTTATTATCACTTCATATTACCATATTGAATACTGTCGAAATATGTATAAACGTTACCATATCGCTAATGTAGGAGTATAATTATAAGAATCGTATAATAGAAATATTGTGTGTGTGTTTGTATGCAACTACATACGCACATATGCGTATCTGTATGTATATGAAAGATGCACGCTTCAGATTTGATATAAATTAATTCAACTACAAAATATAAACAACACTGAAAACAAGTGAATTGAAGTGTGCGATAAAGAAAGGACTACAAGAAGTTTCGTTAGCACTTTCAGTAGAAAAAGTACTTGACTATCGATTATTCTTACCGAGCCACTAACACACAACAAAAAGTAATGTTGATCGCCAATTGTGTTTCCTATTCGATAAAAATTAATTGCTACCTTGACTATGTTTTGAAATTATTGTGACAAGGCGCTTATAAGATTTTATCGCTTTATGCATATAATTTTTTTTTTTTTTTTTGGTTTTTCTTTTTGCATATTTCTATCAGTGCCACTTCCGACTTCCATTCGGTTTCATATAAGTACAAATAATTAAGCTTTTTTTTCTCCGCTTCAACTTCAGAACTTATCACCTTTGTTTCAGCCAATTCTTAAGTCAGATGACTTCTCCAATTATCCACTGCCGTTTTGCATATCCGATTAAAATGCACTGTTATTTTTTCAGAAAACATAAGAAAAGCTGACAGTGCAAAAACGGAAATCAAATACAGGAAAATATTATAACAGTTATAATTGCACACTAATTTCTATGTTAAACAAATACAACTAAATTCTGCTAGTCTCAATAAACAAACAATTTTTCAATAGAATTTCAGCTAAATAAAACTAGTCCAATATTGCGCTAATTATCATTACAAAATAGTTTAATTAATATCCATTAGTTAATCATTACAAATGTACTTATTTTATTTGTATGAATTTATTTTAATATTACATTAATAAATAATTTCCAAATTATTCTCTATTCAGATGCTAAGCAAAGTATGAGTACAACTCTAAGAGGATATGACTAGAAGTGGGGCTGTGTAATTTGTAAAATATGCAATAACAATTGAAACAAAAAATTGTTGCGTTAAAAATTCAAAGCCTTACCACTTTGAAATGAATAAGTGACAAATAAAGGCTGATAGGATTCGAGGTATTTTTTCCAATAGGGGTTTTTGACAGATCACGCGTGACTACTGTCAAACTAAATACATAATTGTTTCCGTATTCACTGACATTTCATCATGGCAAGACTTACGCCTCAACAACGTTTACAAATCGTAAAATTAAATTAGGAAAATCGACGCTTAGCTTGAAAGCGTATAAAATACAGTCATAATTTCAGTCGTTGGGCTCTTGAAAAGTTCGGCGAAGATCCGCATTTTGCGACAAGAATCCCTTTCAGTGATGAGCCCCATTTTTAGCTTAATGGCTACGTCAATAAGCTAAATTTCCGTATTTTGACTGAATAGCAACCTGAAACCATTGAAGAAAAGCCATTACGTCCATTGAAAACAACCGTTTAGTGCAGCCTAGCGGCTCGAGGAATGTTCAGCGCATATTTCTTCAAAGACGAGGCTGGCGTCAATGTAACTGTGGTAATCGAAGCTCGTGACCTCCAGAACATTTGATTTGAATAAGACCGCGCTACTTGACATGCTAATCACCTGCCCTAAAAAGCGCCAGCCTGAACTAATGACAACCGACCCGCAAATATCAGCGGACACTCTTTATCCCCACATCACCACCGTCTGGAGCAATGAAAAGCTGCCTCCGTCTTGGACAAAAGGCATCATAGTAAACCTGCCTAAGAAAGGCGACCTACCTGACTGTGACAACTGGCGAGGAATAACTCTACTTAACACCATCTACAAAATTGTAGCCGTGATCATACAAAGCAGGCTCAAAGATATCAAGCACTCGACGAGTAAGCTGGTTTTCGCCCTCACCGAAGCTGTGTGGACCAAACCAACACTCTTCGGATTATAGTAGAACAATCAGTTGAGTGGCGCTCTCCGCAATATGGCTAGCACTGAGTAGAAAGGGAGTTTCCGCCAAGATAATCCGCCTCATCTAAGCCCTCTACGAGAACTCTGAACTGGCAGGGCTTCACATATCAAAGGTTGTGCCCTGTCGCCCCTTCTCTTCGCCATTGTCCTTGATGTTGTCATGAGCCAACTGGCACTGCACAAAAAAGGCGTCGTAAGGAGTTTCACCAGACATTTTGAGGACCTGGGCTTCGCCGATGACATCTGCCTTCTCTCTCACAAACTCTCTGACATGCAAGCGAAGGCGGACAAACTAGTCGCGCTGGCACGGACTGTCGGACTGGAGGTCAACAAAGCCAAGACCAAGGCCATGAGAGTTAACCACAATAACGCAAGGCAGATATTGGTTGACAGTTGCCGAGAAGAATTTGTCGAGAGTTTCTGCTACTCGACTGCATCATCACGGCAGATGATGGAGCAGATGAAGATGTAAACTGCAAGCTCAACAAAGCTAGGGCGGCATTCGGGCGAATGCATACAGTATGGGAGAGTTCGCAAATCTCCAGGCGCATTAAACTACGAATATTCGGCTCATGCGTAAAGTCCGTATTGTTGTACGGCGAAGCATGGCTGGTCTCTAACACCATCATACAGAGGCTCCAATCTTTCTTCAACAAATGCCTCCGCATCATCTGCAGAATATTCTGGCCAAACACCATCAGTAACGACGCATTGTGAAGATTAACGAATGATGAACCCATCCTTAGGCAAATCAAAAGCAGAAAGTGGAGATGGATGGGTCACACATTGAGAAAACCACCAGATAGCATCGCGCGAATCGGACTGGAACGCGCAAGGGAGCAGAGGTCGCGGTCGACCAAAAAACAGTTGGAGAAAGTCGATGCTGCGGGAACTAGCAGATGCCGACATCTCATAAGACGGTGCAAAAACAACATCTCGGAACCATGTACGATGGAAAAGTCTTATCGAGCCCCTATGCTCCCGAAAGGAGTGAACAAGGAAAGAAAAACTTGCCATATAGCCCGTGAAACAGTGGATACTGCGCCGTCGTTTCGGTGCGCAATTCATCCCTCGTCTCTGAGCAGTGGATTGCCTTCCAAGATCGTGTGATATCACACCTTTGGACTTTTATTTGTGGGGATTGTGGGGGTGCGTAAAGTCTAAATGCTTTGTGTTATAAACCAGTTTCGATTGAGGCATTGGAAGGCAATGCTATTAAAGTTCTTGATAAGATACCGAGCACTGTCCTCCAGCGAGTCATTGAAAATTGGTGTTTACGGCGCGGTTGCGGCCAACATTTGAAAGGGATTATCTTTAAAAAATAAGTGGCATGAATGGTTTTACGCACAAGTAATAAAGATTGCCCAATCAATTTGAAATCCGTCTTCCCTAATTCATTTAAAATGTCCACGCTTTATAATCCTTCCAGGCAGGTGGTACGGCATTCACTGAGCAGAGCAATGATAAGAAAAAGGATTCTTTGCGAAAAAGTGCGCTTGCCTCCTGGGTATGAACGAGGGCAGACGTTATACCTTAACCAAACGAAGAATGCATTGGAAAGTAGTATATTTTTTTAACCTTAAAGAACTCGAAAACTTCGAGATTTTACATATAAAAAGTTTGTAGTTGAAACTAAAATTAATGATTACACAACCCCAGTTATATGAGTAAGTTAATAATAATATTGATAAGTGTGTGTGTGTGTGTGTGTGATAAATGCATACTATTACGAATACTAAGTTTTAATAGTTGCAGGATGCGAGTAACTTAGGATCTCTAGAAAGCTAAGTGAATATTTTCTACGTTTCAGATATTTCTGACCTTTCTTCTTTCGAGTTAGCTGCATTTGCCTATCAGATTGGATTGTACGTTTGCTGCACACTAGCACACTATGACACACTAACTGAGTATGTATTCATATACATACAAATACATTTAAGTAATATTACAAAATTTCTGCGTGTGATCTTTCGCCGTTGCTTATCATTGAGCTGTCACATTGGCTCATATACTTTAAGGTATTTCTGTTTAACACATATACATACGCATGTTTGTAACCTGTAGTTTTATATGTATGTGTGTATTACTTGTGTATTCTTAAGGAAATAAATATTGCAACTATGAGATGCCAAAGCATCTGAAAATGTTCATATTTTGCAGCACCTTTTTTCTTCAAAATTATTTCACATCATTTTGGCATATTTTTTAGTGTCGTTTCAATATTTTTACAACTTAACGGAAATATGAAAAACTTTGTTGCTACTTGAGTATCTGCAGTTGAAAATAAACAAATGCATGAGCTTGATGCAACTTGACTCTTCGCAAGCGTTAGTTGGTTAAATGTCCCTTAAGCGATTGCCAAAGTACGTCTATTCATCACCTGCAACTAAGTTTATTTGGTTCTTTCAAAGTTACTTCACACCATCTTGGCAGTAAATTCTTTACTTAGACTTTGCCATACTTACATTCTAATGATTTTTTATTTCGACGGTTTCATACAGTGAGTTTCACTAAAAATCGTACAGCAAAAACGGTTTTTGTTAAGCTAAAAAAAAAATTATTTTAACTTATTTGTAAAAATTCATGAAAAATCTACCAAATTCCATTGAAATTTTTAATTTTACTCAAATCAAAATTTTTACGAATATTCAGTTATTATTCAATCAAGTGACTTTTATCAATCAGTAAGAAGCTTTAGAGCTTTTCGCTACAAAATCGAAAAAATTGCATTGAAAATTCAAAAAGAAACAAAAAGAAAAAAACAAAAATTTTTTTTACTCATTTGTAAATAGTCATGAAAAATCGACAAAATTGCATCGACATTTTAACTTTAATCAAATCAAAATGTTTATGAGTATTCAATTATTAAGTTCAAGTGACTTATCCGTGAGGAACTTTCGAGCTTTTCGCTAAAAAATCGAATACATTGCATTGAAAATTCAAAACAATACAAAATTTCTTAACTCATTTGTAAAAACTCAGGTAACCAAATAGCATCGAAATTTTAAATTTTAATCAACAAATAATTATTCAGTCAAGTGACTTTTATCAATCGGTAAGAAACTTTGGAGGTTTTCGCTAAAAAAATCCAAAAAATGCATTGAAATTAAAAAAAAGACACATTTGTTTAACTCGTTTATAAAAAGTTATGAAAAATCGACCAAACGGCAACAAAATTTCGAAAGTTTTAATCAACTTTTAATGTAAATGGATATTAGGTTCAAGCAATTTTTATCGGTCGGTAAGGAGAATTGGAGGTTTTCGCTTAAAACTCGAAAAAATTGCATCGAAATTTCGAAAATTTCATTTGTTAAAACTCAGGCAAAATCGACAAAAATGCATACAAATTTCGAAAATTTTAATCAACTTGAAAATTTCCAAAAAAAAATTTTTTTCCAACTTATTTGTAAAAACTCTGGCCAAATCGACCAAATTGTATCGAATCGCAAAATTTTTAATCAACTTTTAGTGTAAATGAATATTAGGTTCAAGTGACTTTAATCGGTCGGTAAGGAGCAATTGGAAGTTTTCGCTAAAAGTCGAAAAAATTGCATTGAAATTTTAGACAGTTTGCAATGTTTCTTGTTTTTCTTAATTTAATAACATAAAAAAAAGCTCAAAAGTTAACAAAAGAAGGCTTAATCAAAGCCTATTTTGGTAAAGTAGTTTTTTTTCTCATTTGCAAAAGCTCCTGAAAAGCGATCAAATCGCATCGAAATTTCGAAAATTTTAATCAACTTGGAAATTTCCAAAAAAATGTTTTTAACTTATTTGTAAAAACTCATGACAAATTGACTAAATGGCAACGAAATTTCGAAAATTTTAATCAACTCGAAAAAAAAAAAAATTTGTTTGACTTATTTGTATAAAGTCACGAAAAATCGACCAAATGGCAACAAAATTTCGAAAATTTTTATCAATCTGATTAAACTTTTTGCCGAGTACTCAATTTAAAGCATTTTTAGAGTAAATGGAGTGACTTTTATCGATCGGTAAGGAGCTTTCGAAAATTCCCAAAAAAATTGTTTTTTAATTCACTTGTAAAAACTCAGGAAAAAACGACCAAATTGCATAGAAACTTCGAAAATGTTAATCAACTTTTAGAGTAAATGGATATTATTAATATATTATTTCTCATTTGCAAAACCTCCTGAAATTTGACCAAAATTGCATCGAAAATTTTAATCATCTTGGAAATCTCCAACAAAAAAAAATTGTTTACTCGGGGAAAAACGACTAAATGGCAACGAAATTTTGAAAATTTTTATCAGGTTTTAGTGTAAATGGGTATTAGGTTCAATTGATTATCAAAAAAAAATATAAAAAAATCGCTGAAAAATCGAAAAGATTGCACTGCATTTTGCATTTCAAAAAGTTTAAAGAAATTCATAAAGAATTTTACGATTTTTTGCTATTTTTTATAGCAATTTTTATGTCATAGGGTAAAAGCTTTAAATGGCTTTTTCCAAACGTTAAAGAGCTATGAGATTTTTAACTGAAAAATTTCTCCAAAGAAACAAAATTGTTACGAATACTGCACTAAAATTGAAAAAACTGCACTGCACTGTGATAAAACTGGATATGCCACCGAAAAAATTCTAAAATATCAGTCTAAATTTTTATAACTTGCAATGCAATTTTCTCACTTCGCTTGGAGTTTTCAAGCCGTTTGCCTCACCAGTCGAAATGTGCTCAAGGTACTCAAAATACCTGGCGTCGGCCAGACTTTTACTGTTTGTTCTACTGAAAAAAATTTACAGAAAAAAACAGAATTACTAAAATTATTTCTTTTCTTGAAACTTAAAAAAAAATTATTGCGGATTATTCTATTCTTGATGATAAGAGGGAGTTTTTGTTCACACGGACAATTCCGCGCCTGGTGGCAAGAGGGAGCTTTTGTATAATAATAATAATTTCTTTGATAAGAGGCAGTTTTTGTTCGCGGATTAAGCCCTCAAATGATGCAACAGGGTGAAAAATGCATTAAAAAAACAGTTTAAAAGCCTTTCAAAGCAATAGCTACACAATTTTTAGTGAGACTCACTGTATACAATTATTAAAAAAAAAAATATGTATGTATATAATTACATGATGAACATTATGAAAATTTATAACAAATTGCATGTTTTGAGTTCTTTTATAAAATTTGCCAAAGTTCGCTCAGATGCCTTTTTTATTTTCTTATTTTTTACTATTTATGTTTAATTTTTTATTTAATTTTTTTTTTTTAATTTTAACATCATTACCAATATCCTCATTACTCTCATTATCAATAGTTAATATATCTTTTTTTCCAAAAAAAAACGCTCTTGAGAACATACGAAGATGTGCCTTGTCTTCCTGCCGAAGAAGTGAAAAACACATTAATAAGTAAATACAGAATTCGTAGAAAAATGTATAAAAAATTAATCAAATAATTACAATCAATCAAGCAGAGTACTCAATTACCATATTTTCGTATTAGCATTCCCTAGTACAGACACAGACAATGTAATTTTTCCTATGCAACATTCAATGCATTCGCACTTGCATTTGTAGTTTGCTTACAGTTAGTAAATAATTATTTAGTATGAGTCTATAGTATAAGTAAATATATGCAACTTCGTATAAATACAAAATATCGATATGCCATATTGTAGTGTTGTAGTTGTAGTTACTTATGCATGCCTCAGTGCGCGTATGCCTCGGTAAACCCCAATGCACTCTGAGCTTTGACAAGAAAAGTCGCTATAATCCGATCAAATAAGCAATGCATCAGTCGGAACTTAATTAAGGAATTGCATACAAGCGAATTGCATATTTAATTGTTTGTTCTTCCTTTTTGTTGAACGTCAGAAAGTCAAGTTGATACTTGCATAAGTCGAATAAGTAACTAAAGAAAATTGGATTTGAATGCCTTTACAAGTGTTGCACGCAGAAGCATTGAAAACATGAAAGTGCAAGTAAGTCAGAATTCATTGATTTATTGATTCAAACAAAAGATTCAAATTCACTGACAATACGAAATTAAATCGCAAAATGTCCGCAACGCAGTTGAATGTGAATGAATTTTTTTTTAAATAAATGAGGGTAACTAAGTTTTTGAGTAGAATTTACGCAGGATACGAATTCGTTTTTTTTTTATTTACGTATTAAATAAGTAGCCCACGCAAGTGTTACATTGGGCTAAGTAGGCAATTGTTGTTGAATTGATTGAGTATTTCTACTGAAATAATCCTAATTAACGGCCTGCACCGTTTTACTACCACTGTCCTCGTGTGATGATGTCCATTTTTTTTTTTTTTTCTTTTGTTTGCTTCTAAGTCAGTTCCATTTAGTGAGGTCTAAGTATAACAGCACAGACATAGCTCAGTGAATGAAGATCCATCGGCTTCGTAGGATGTGTTATGTCGTCCGAATGGATACAAACGCTCCGACTCTGAAAGTTTTTGATGCGGTACCAGCTGATGGTGGCAGAGGAAGAGAAATGCCTCCTCTACGTTGGAAAGGTCAGGTGGAGAAGAACTTGGCTTCACTTGGTGTGCCCAACTGGCGCCGGTTAGCACGAAACGTTAGAAACGACTGGCGGGCTTTGTTGAACTCGGCCAACAAGAAGAAGAATAAGTAATAGACGTATTTTTCTAGAGAAATTGCTTTATGTGCTTTCCGAGATATTGAAGGCGCCTTTGACGACACGGATTATCGCTAGATAGAAAGAACTCTTCTCAATAAGAAAATCGATCCGCCGACTGTATTCACCTCCCCATATGAAAACTATGCTTGGCAGCAGAATGATTAGCTCAACTCTAGGGACTGAAACTGTCTCAGTCAAGGCATGCAAAGGCTCTTAACAAGGAGGTCTATTGTCACCTCTTCTATGGTCTTTAGTCATTGATGATCTCCTAATAAAAATACAAAACGCACATCAGACTGGTGTTGAGCTGAAATATTACCTGTTGGGCCCAGCAAGGCAATCACTTTCATTTACAAACAAACTAAAGTTGAACCTTACTACAATAATTGTAAAAGGAACTATCATACTATAAACTCCATCGAAGTAAAATATCTGGGTGCTATCTTAGACAAACGTCGAAATTGGAACTCTCCCCTCGAAGCGATGATAGCAAAATCCACTAGAGCCATGTGGGTCTGCCGAAGCTTTTATGGCAGAACGTGAGGTCTCGACTCTAAAATGATTCATTGAATGTATGGCAGGATGATTAGACCGATCATCACCGATGGCGCCCGTGTTTGGTGGCTGAAAGCCAAACAAATAATCACTAAACAGCAGCTTGGTAGCCGGTAACAGACAAGCCTGCTGGCAATAACTGGTGCTATTAACAGCTGTCCCACCACTGCTGTTATAAAAGCGATAATAGAAGTGTCCTCACTGTATATTTTCCTTAAAAAATGTGCAGCCAGATGTGCCCTACAAATGTAAATGCTTAACCTACGATTAAGGTTTGAAATCATAATCTCAGATCGCGATGAAGGAGAACTGGGACGACATTGGGTCTATCCCAGAAGTCTGAAAGGATTCACAAACGGTTCGAATACAAATACTGGAGTTAGTGCGGAAATGTATGGTGCAAACACAAATTCGTCGAACAAACGCTTCAAAACGCCAAATAGAGAATTGCATTTACGGTTTGGCCCGTCAGCACCAACTCCTTGTGGACAATTCGCTTGGAATCGTAAAATCAAATGAGCTTCGACTTGATTTTAGAGTTCTCCAAACGTGATTTTTGGGTGGTGGCTCGTCTTGGGTCTTCTATTCATCACTTTGACGCTTAGTTTCAGGTTCATGTTGGAAACACCAAGTTTCATCACCAGTTACAATGTTGTAAAGGAAGTTCTCGTCTTTTCTCGCCTCTTTAATAGGTCTTTCCTAAGTTGAATTCTGAGCAATTTTTGGTCCTCAGTTAACATGTGCGGAATGAAATATGCACAGACCGTTCGTAAGCCAACGTGCCTGTCGTGCTTGGAGGAGGCGAATAGCACTGAGCACTTTTTCTGTGAGTGTCCTGCCTTTGAGTGTGTGAGTGTCCGATGTCGTGAGAATGAGTAATATTCGTCCTCTAAAACTGGAGGATATTTACAGATTTGCCAAAGAATCTGGAAAATTCTCACAGGACTAACTATCTCTATCATTCAACGACTCGCTGCTCTGTGCATAACAAGAGCGATGAAAATCACTCCAATGGCGGCACTGGAAATGATACTCAGCGTGCCACCTAATGACCTTTTGGCGGAAAACCTGGGTATTCACCTGCAGAACCTTCGGTCCCAGCTCAATAGGAAAGGGGAGCTCAGGTTGCACGGACTGCATGATTCCGACACCCACGATTCTAGCCTACACTAGAACAAGAAATAACTCAATAATTAATATATAATATATGTGGACAGTCAAGCAGCAATAAGAGCAATAAGCTCAATAAGTCCAAAAATGTTCGACGGAGCAGGGAGGCCATAGAAAGGCTAGCCGCAAACACTAGGCTGCATATCTACTGGGTACCTGGTCACAAAGGCATTATGGGGAACGAAATAGTAGATGAGATAGCAAAAAGTGCTGTTAGACTACCTTTTGAGCAAGAGAACGACATACCAAAACCGCTAAACACAATATACAATGAAATGGACGACCACATGAAAAGGCAAGTGGAAGATAGGTGGACTAGTCTGACCACATGCAAAACAGCAAAAGTCATGTGCAGAACTAACAACAAAAAACTGACTCAATTCGTACTTACGCTCTCGCGAAAGGTCTGCAGAACTATCATAGGTATGCTAACAGGTCATAATCTATTGGCTGCACATACGTACAAGATAGGAAATGCATTTAGGATGTTGAGGAAACTTTAGAACCCCTTCTGTGCGTTTGTCCGGCTTTATTAAAAATGCGAGCCATAACTATCATATCTTCTTTGTCTCTATTCTTTCCTATCTCTTTCTCTGATACTTTTCTCCTTCCCCCTTCACTATCTTTGTAGCCTGGGTGCTTTAGCAGCCACCAAATCTCCTGGTGCTCCTTGGCTCGACTTTTTCAAAATTCAGCTTGAATTTCAAGCCCAAATGATCAGTTAAAATGCGATAAATCAATGTTTTGGAGATATTCAACTCCAATTCCATGAATTTCAACTATGATTTCGGTTTTGATAAATTTACGAACAATTTCGATGGAGTTTTCGGTGATTTCTGATTTTGGGCGGCTCGTATGTTCATTGTCATTTATGTCCTCACAACTATCTCTGAAACGTGTAAACCACCCATGAACTCTGGCACGAGATAGGCAATCACCGCCATAAACTTTTTTCATCAATTCAAATATTTCGGTAAACGTTTTACCGATTTCAAAATAAAATTTGATATTAACTCTTTGTTCAAAACTCATTTTTGTACCTATGACACAAACATACTGACACTTTAGACGCAATAACTTCCCTCCACTGAACCAAATGTCGCCAACGAAGTCAGCTTTTTATGACTTGTTTACTTCACCTTGTAATACATTTAATAAGTTGTATGTAGTCAATATGCCGTTTCATGCGCCTCGTGAGTTTTACTGCCGTCAGAAAAATGGCTAAAAAACGTTAAACAAGTTCCGGAGAAATTTCTAAACAATTTCACTTCCTTCAGTGGCACCAGCAACTTTTCTTATAGCTCACACTTAGGCATGCAATTGGTATTATTATTTATTTATTTACTTTTTTTTTGCTTAGCTCACTTCAGATCAATAACGATTTTCATAACTCTTAAATAAACTGGTATACCAGTTCGTTTTTGTTTTTGCAATACTTTTTCGCTCCTCAAAATTATTGTTTTCCTTCTCGCTTGGGGCAGTGACCACTTCAATATACATGCGTATGTGTGTGTATGTTTGCATGCATTTTCATCTTTTCAAATTCTTTAAACCTATGCTGCGCGAATATCTCGTCGTATTTATGTATGTGTGTGTGTGTATGTATGCGTTTTTCATATCAATTCAACGTTAATTATGTGGTAGCATGGCAATGTGGCAATGATTTCAGTCCTTCAATTCTATTACATATTGTTTTTGTTTTTTTGTTTTTGTTTTTGTTTTTTTGTCAATACATTTATAAATCTTACGAATTTTTTAAGCTATTTCGCTTCTTCTGTTTGGCTTGCAATTACACTTGTCTCATATGCATATAAATATTTAATAGCGGCATTTCTATTGTTTACGACTTTAATTATACTTTTATCCGTTTTTTATGTTTTTTAATTCTAACGCTTTTTTCGAATTTTTTTTCATGTAAGATCTTTAGTTAAGAATGCAAGTGCGCTGTCGTATGAGTAACCTCGAACTTTTACTGCTTACACGCGTGTGTGTGTGTGTGTGTACGTGTTGACTACAAATCGTTCATTGTTAGGAAATATTCTCACTGGTTTATTACGTCTTTTATACAATTATTTATATCTTAATAACGCTTTCATTTGCTTTTCTTGCCAATATCAATATTTCTAATCTCTTATATAATACCATTTGCTTTACTGCTATTAAGTCAATGACATTGGTTGAGCACACTTACACATGCAAATAATTGCGCAATAGCCGTACTCTTAAGTATTTGCACGAAAATCAATTATTAGCTATTTTAATGATGTACTAGAAGGGCGGATAAGTTTTATTGATGGTGGGTGATGTAAGTTATTATATTTGTTTGAAAAAATTCTAAGGGGACACGTGTGATGGCATACGAATTTGAAGAGAAATTCTACGAGTAATTCAGCTATAACTTCACGACAAAGTAGCTATGAAACCGAACTGTGGGGAAGCTGCTAAAAGTGTTTATTTTCGCAAACAAATACGCAAAAAAAGTTTAGGTTAAGGTGCATAGTGGAAATATATAAAAAAGTGAGCCATTCTAATAAAGTAAAGTTGAATTAAATTTTATCATAATGTAATCAAGGTGAATCTATTAAAAGTGGTATCGCTAAATCGGCTGATTCGTTGTCTTCTTTCGCCGTGTCCATGTGGCTGTCAGCCCCATGGCTTCCCCCCACGCTTCTCCGATATTAGAGTTCAAACGCTCACACTTTGGCAGGCAAGATGGAACTCTAAACGGTACGGTACATGGACACCGAGACTAATACCCCATCTAAAAAAGTGGGTAGAAAGAAAGCACGGTGAGGTGAACTATTACCTCACACAGTTTTTGTCCGGGCATGGGTCCTTTCGCAAGTATTTGTGGCGAATGGGAAAAGTGAGCCTAAACACTGTACTGCATATATGGAGATACTGAGTATGATGATGCAGAGCACACCATCTTTAAATGCGAGAGGTGGCACATGGAGAGAACAGGTCTGCAACGAGCTTTTGGTGTATTTACACCTAAAGAAATTAGCGAACAAATGATGATAGACGAAGAAAAATGGAATGCCGTCGGAAATTTCGTAGAGGATATTATCCGAAAAAAGAAGCATGAAATGGAAAGTTATGATGAAGAGCATTGAGCATAGGTTGCTCAAAACAGGCGACCCTGAACGCAGGGTGAGTAAGTAAGTGCCTTCTTGGTCTTCTACCTGGAAGCAATGCGGAAGCAGTGCCGGAGTGGGGGGAAAAATCCAAGAAAAGAGGAGGAATATTTTTAGTGGAATCACCAGACACGCAGTAGCGACGATTACTATATGGTGCGAAGGCATTTTTAATTTTAATGCCATCATCTTTAATGAATGCACCTCACCTAGTAATGTAAGAATACCACTGGAGAGAATATCAAAAGAGGTCCTTAAAAACTGGCTCAACAACTTCTTTGATGATGAAGGTGCAGTTCTCGACAAGAAACTAAATTTGAACTTGAATGCAGAGGACAGAGTAAGAAAACCTACTATAGCTCTATTCATGCCAAAAGGTAATAGAACGCAGGTCTCTAAAATCTCCGAAGATAACTCACTGGCTGTATATGACCGTTATCAGATCTACCCTCCTTTGCGGGATTATAGTCTGCTGGTCTACACCTCTCAACAAGAGTACGATTAGAAATAGGCTTTTGATGGCTCAAGACATGGCGCTTATATCTATCAGCGGCGCTCTTAGACGCACACCCCCTGACACTGTGAAAAGTCTTTTCTTCTTACTTCCCTGAGATTTGTTGTTAAACAAAATGCAGGTAATACTGTTGCTCGGCTTGTCGCAACTAATCAATGAAGCGTTTTGGGTATTGCACACGCGGCCATAACACTCGGTCTGGGTTCAACCAATCCTTTTGACTATTGATGGAATGAACCATACTTCAATGGGTTATTTTGCACTAGAATCTTACCCAGATGTGAGTGGGTTGACAATATATCTGGTCGGAAAAACTGTCTACGGTTCTTTACTAATGGCTCAACGCTTGACGATGAAGTTAGCTTTGGTGTCTACTGTAAGACGCCAAAAGTATGCGTTTCGGCTTGTCTTCCAAATCACAAATCAGGCTGAACTTCTAGACATTAAAAGTCTTGTTACAGAAGTCTATATTTATTCCGTTAGCCAAGCGGAGACTACATTTCTTGGTGGGGTTGTCACTAATTCCATCATTGCTCGCAAATGTCGGGCGTCTCTTAACGAGAAGGTGGAATATTTCCGAATCCATTTGCCAGGGCATAGTTAGATACCAGGGAAATGTAAGGCAGAAAATTAGCAAAAGAGAGCACTACCACTCGCCTTTCTCTTGTTATGGAGTTTTTATGTATACCCCTCTCAACCCACAAACTGCGTGGTGCCAGTGGTTTTGTCACTTCAGCTAACACGAGATGGGTTGATAGTCTGACATGTACCGCAACAAAAATAGGTTGCCCGAAATGGGACGTCAGACGCTCAAAGACGCTACTTTATCTGTCAAGGAAAAACGTCTGTATGTTAGCTGGCTTCATCACAGGTCATCCTTGGTCGACATGCTCACAGTTTGAACGCACCTTCTTCTTCTCAAATATTTTTCATTTCCATTTCCCAAAAATATTTTCAAAAACGAATATACAGAATGCAAAGGTATGACTTGGATCAAACCGTTACTCGGCTATCAGCAAATGTTGAAGAATCAGCTGATTTGCTTACGCAAAGGCTGTTTGGACGAGTGTGTGAATACGTGTGATATGAACAAACGAAATTCTGCTGTCGAGTCCTCAACTCCGTGGCTGGTGAAGTTGTTCTCACAATTTTTCTATGGATGGCCAAACCTCGCCCGGTAATCTATCATTAATATAAAAAACGGCCGATTGGAAGTGCCTAAGAAGAGGTGTGAAATGAGTGGACTCCATTCTGTTGATCGCCCTGGCCGTCCGTGGTGTAACAGTCAAAGTTAGACAGCCAAAAGCTTACTAGCAACTCATCAAATTTTACTATCGCTACCCTAGACTTTAGAATAGAGTTCAAGGTAAAGTTATCCACACGAATGGAATGTGATTATAATTCAGTAGTCAAAGAGAATACAACTGCAGTTTACACTGACGAATCCAAGATGGATTGCGGCGTCGGTGCCCGTGTATATTCGGAAGACCTCGAAACTTCCAAGTCTTTCGCGTGTAGAATTGGAATAGTATTTTTCAAACAGGAAATTTCGCAATAAGGGAGACTTGCAGGATAATTGGAAACCATCCACAACAACTATCGGAAGAAAATATTTTCAGATAGCCAAGCAGCCATCTTAACTTTAAAGTCACCTAGAACCAATTGAAAAATCATCAGACAATGCGAAGAAGCACTAAACTCTTAGGTATGCACGACAGACATCACTCTCATATGGATACCTGGCTATAGAAAAATATAAGGAGATGAGAAGGCTGATGTCCTGCCAAGATAGGGGGCATCTTATAACGAATCCGAAGCGGTAGAAATAGGCTGTACACAAGGCGTGTGCAAAAGGGCAAACTTCTCGCTATTCCAGAAGCAGGCTGTTGGCAGATGGACTAACACGAATACCTGCAAAATAACCAAACAAACGTGGCACAAGTTCAATAAATCCAGAACTGATGAGTTGTTAAGAAAGCGACGAGCAGACATATTCAGAATTACGTCAACAATAACCGGTCACTGGCCTTTGGGAGGCATTGCCAGGAAACAGTCATTCACTAGCTGTGTGATTGCCCAAGCCTAGATGTTCTACGGCATAGAGTGCTGGGGGAAATACTCGATGGTTAACTTGAAAGAAATTGCAGAAATGAAAATGCACGAGGTGGGCAGATTTATAGTCAATTGAAGATGGTTCGACTAATAAAAAGCAGTGGGTAGTTATTCTACAAGTGGCGAATCAAAATGGCAGCTTTTGTGCTCATTGAGTCTGGGATGCGGTACTCAGACAACGCCTCCACCAGCACCACCACTCAGGCACATACTTAAGATTCTAGTTTATCAGCATTCAAATAAAAATAATAAAATTAGACTTTGAATACCAGTGCGAAAATGTGAACCGAGTGAGACTCGACAGTAAAATTCTCTCTTCTCTCTCTGAGGGTATAACCATGACCAACCTATTATAAGTGGAATATAGGATTACATTGAATGATTAAATAATAAAATACTCTGTGAGTCCATAGTTCTTAATACGGTACAGAACGCACAGCACTGCAAAAAATCCGCAGCTCCACAGTGCAGCTCCTGCTGAAGTACTGAATAGATGAATGCAACTGAAGCAGCGAGATTGTAGAAGTACTCTCAAGGTACTTGTGAAATCATAGCAAGGTGACACGGCACATTCTAGCATCGGTTGGGTAAATTCTGGAGACATTGTTTGATGCGTGACACAGTTCGTAGCATCATTTTAATGACAAAATTTTAATTGCAGTTGCATACAAAGACAAAGCCTTAATGCTATAGCGCCAATTCATATACATTCCCGTATTTGTATTACAAATCCCCACAACTACTCCTACACACTTATGTCTACTTTACAATTTGCTTATCTTTTAACTTTTAGTCTTCATTGAGACCATTCAATTCAACGCTCTGCGTCTCTAGACTGCGTTTCAAATCCGCAATAGTGCTGAGTATCATTTGCTTTTTCTGCTCTTCGTTTGTGCCAACGCCAGCTGATTCACTGTCACAGTTAAAATCGTGCAGATCCTGACTGCTGCTACGCGTAGCTAAACGTGGATTGGAGTTTTGGCGTTCGCGACGCCTCAAATTGTGTATCTTAGCCAGCATCGTTTGTTTTGGTATTTCTACAACAGACAAATAAGTAATTAGCCGTCGAATTAGTGATACTAATTTTGTGTCCAAACACTCACCAGCTTCAAGGTCGAAACTCTTTTTGATGCGCTCAAATGTCGAGCTCCCACTGTAAACTTTTCGTTTCAAAGGCTCACTTTGCGGACACGCGTGCATCATTCCCGACCGCCAATGCACCACTGCATCACTTGGTTTTGCCTCTACGTTGGCCATATTGTGATTTCGCAGATCCGCTTCATCGTAGCGCGAAATGCGCGCGAATTCCGGCAAATAATTGTGATTCACTGCATCCACGACTGCGGTGTCATTGACAAACTGTTGCTGCCCACCACCAACCTTTTGTTGAGACTCCGACTCAGAGTCGCTGTCAAAGCTTTGCGCTCGCTGTAGGTTTCCACTTCGCTTGTAACGCGCCACTGGCGATTGGCTGCGGAAGCGACGCTCTTGCAGCGGGGCGGCAGTTGGGCTGTGCTGCATACGACGCCCATTTAACTGTAGCTGCGGCGACTGTGGCGGTTTTGCCAAATCGACTGCCTTACGCACCGGCACCTCTGGTGGCACATTTTGATTTATAAAATTCGTCAAATGCGTTTTTCGTGGACTGCAACGACTGAAACGTGGGCTATTCGGTGCAGAGGCTGGCGCATGTCTTAGTAGATCTATGCGACGATTGATGGCGGCAGCGAGTTCATGCTGTTGTTGTTTCTCAGACTGGGCTGCATCCAGAGAACGTTGCTGGGCTTGCTTTAACTGCTCGCGACGTGTATCTGCCTCACAATTTTTCAACATTTCTACGCGCTTATTGGCGAGTGGATTTACACGACGTGGACTGGAAACGGGTGTGTCGCGTGGTATGCTGAAAAGTGGTGGAAGTTAGTTGAGGCTTTTCGTGGAGTGCGATATGGAGTGCTTACCTCTGCATGCTATTCTTCATGGAGACTAGTAAAGATTCGGCTTCCTGTATGAGTTGTCTGTACTTGACGTCGGCCTCCAAGTCAGCTCTGAGCAAAGCACGTTCGCTCTCTGCAATTGTCATAAAGCGTTTGGTGTCGCACACATCCACGCATACCAGCGAACTGGAGCGATTGGTGAGTGGTGACGTTTCATATATTCTAAAAAAAATAGAAAATATATAAAATTAAAGTGTAAAACAAGGTAATACTCGATGAATAGAGAGAGAGAGAGGGGGAGAGAGAGAGAGAGAGAGAGAGAGAGAGAGAGAGAGTGAGGGAGAGAAATTTAAATAATAAGCTTGGACTTATGTGCGCTCGGCGAAACGAACCGGGTGACCAGTTGACATTGGCGAATTAACTAAGGTGACCAAACCCAATTACACTGCACAACACAAAAAAATACAAGGTTCCGACTATAGGTGTCGATAGACAGGTAAAAAATATGCATTTATCGACGATTTCAAAGTTTACCTCTGAACTTTTTTAGGGGTGTAGCGACTTTGTCACTTTGCACATTCTTTCTTCATTATGGTAAGCCGATGGGACAGTGAAGCGAGTGACAGATGAACGGCGTAACTTATTCCATAAATTAACAAATGGATGCAAAGGAACTACGGGAAAGTGAACTAATTCTTAACTCCATTCCTCTTGGGTCACGGATACTTCCGGAGATACCTATACCGCAAAGGCAAGATAACCGATTCCAAGTGAACAAACGTTTTTTAGTTGTAACAAATGGCTCGCGGAAAGAAATGCTCTGGGGAGCAGCAAAATGCTCGAACGCGAGGACAGCTGGAACGCGGTAAAGAAATACTTCGAGAACGTACTACAAAAAAACAAAGATTGACCTCAAGACAGTGCAACAAAGCGAAGCCGCACAGATAGAGACACAGGAAGACGAGCCTTAAGCATGAAAGCTGGCTACAAATATGGTTCACCCAGACGTGGGTGAATAGAATTGATCCTTTATAGATGCCATTCTGAGCCCTCGTGAAGTAATATAGAAAGTAGTTCCGGGAAGGGTGTCTCCCCACACGACGCAGTAGACGAGGGTCGCTGTAAATGCGAAGGCATCAAAAACAAAGCTTTCACCCACAAAAAAAAAAAAACGGCAAAGGAAATGGTGCGATTCTTGATGCAGTTCTATAGCAAAAACAAAGTGAAACATTTTTGTGGAGTATTTTAACCCTCTAACTACTCAATAGATGGATCTTATTGGTCTCCTTTGCTGGAAAAGGTCAGAAGCACTCACAGCCGAGTGATATAACGGTTTAAAATGTTCCACAAAAATATTTGCAACTAAATTTTACTATAAGTCTCTTAATACACCGAAGCATAAAATTCAACTTAAACGCTCTAAATAAGTCAAAATGGAAGATATGCAAGGGTTAAATTCGGAAAAATAATATATTTTTGGAACCTGGTTATTTTGGGAAAAAGTATGATTTTGTAGTACAGTGTTAACGCCAACACAATGTGAGTCTCTTGTCTGGGGCAGGAATACAAGGAAGTAGTAATATTTTTAAGTGTTTCTCTGGGTTTTACCAGACTGAGTTTAATATCATACGTATGAAGAAGAGGCCAATTCAATACGACTTCACCGGTTTGTTAGGCGGTTCAAAGAGTTAGCGAGGCCTGAGCAGGAGTAATAAGACTCAAGCAGTCTATTGTCTAGCGCTGAATTCTTTCTAGGGAAACTAAACCTGCATTCTTAAAAAATTACAATTGTTTTTCCACGCTACTCAAAGCGCTTGAAAATCCATCCACCCAAGGACGTGATTTCAGGCGCTTCACGATTTCAGATATTTGCAAGCACACAAACAATCGCAAAGTCTTAAGCGTTAAAAACTTGTTTCCTGCTTCCTTAAATCGCTAACTTTTCCTCTCCCACATTACTCACCTATTCTTCGCTATGATATGTCTTTGCCTTCGCACACAGACCGGTGTTCCACCAACACTACGGGACTGTCGCGACTTGTGTGGCGAATATGATCGGTCTGTACGATTCTCGGCACTCTTCTTGCGTGTCTTGAGAAAACGCTTACGTCGCCGCTGCGAACCACTTCCAGGCGCCATCACACCACCACCAGCCTCTTGTGAGTTCTTCATGTTTCGATAATTTCGTCGCGAACGCACTGAAGCACGCGTCTCCCCATGCTGCCGCATCGAACTCCGCTTGGGACTTTGGTTGCAATAATAATAGCTGCCCGCATTGCTCTCAACCTCCTTGCGCTCAGATACCTCATGCATGGATGAGGTATCAATGAAATCTATATCGAGCAGCTCATCGGTGTCACACTCATCGCCGGCATCCTGCCCAGTATCCAAGTCTGAGGGGCAGTCCGTTGGGTCCGAATCGCTGCTACAGTAAGTGTTGTTATTAAAAAAGCAACAATTAACTCATTTTTTCCCCACACACATACCTGAGTATGTCAGTCTCCTTCTCATAAACGTAACTCTCATCAAATTTGCCCATCATCTCGTTTAGCGTGGCATCATCGTCACTTACAACTGGCTCCCTGTTGCTGCCACCGCCTACGACACATACATCCGCCAACATTACAGCCAGCGGCTGTGCCACCTTTGCTTGTAGCTGCTCTGCACGTTTGCGTCGCACTGTGTTCGGCGTGTATGTCCTTTGCATATTTTCCACTTCAGTCAAAGATGATGAGCTCTCCGTCGACTCATAACCAGTGCCCACCATGCCACCATTGTGCCTGCAAAGCAGATAAGAATGAAGCATTTTAATTTTGGCCGCATTCTGTTTGTCTTCTCTGTTCATTCGACTAACTACACTCATGTGAAATAAAGCGCAGTACACTGAAGTATTCGATTGCGCTTTTTTCCTTTTCAGCCCGGCTACTTACTTGTCACTTGTCTGTTGATTATGCTGCATTACCCGGCGTCCATCTGTTGTTGCGTTGCTAGATCTCTTGCCTGAAGAGGATGTGCTTGCGGCATCAAGCTCGCTGCGTCCACCGCCCACGTTGCCACTTGTCAGCATCTTACCCGCTTTATGTTGCCGCGTTGGCGTGCCTAACGCCTCGAGCGCCTTAGTTGAGTGCGCTGACGAGGAAATCGTCGACGTGTCGGATGTTGTTGACATCGCCGTCGGCGGTGGTTGTGTTGGTGGTGGTGGTGGCAGAAATGCTATCACGTTCTGTACGCTCACACTTCCCGTTGCTGGTGCATTCGCTTCCGATGTGAGGTACCATGGATTCGTGCGTATGCGACAACGCTGCCTAGGGGAGGGTGCTGCACATGAGGAAGAGAGAAAAAAAGGTAAGAGAGAGGGGAAAGGGTGGTTGACAATGACATTAAGCTATCATTTGGCTCATCGGAGTCAATGATTTTGTTTATGCTTCTATGCTACAACAATTGGGACTTACACTCAAAACCCTTCAAGGTGGGCAAAACAATGGCATTACGCAATCCCACAGGACTATGACGTCCAACGTTGCCAGTGTGTTGTATGGCATGTGGGGCATCGAGTGGTATGAAAGGTTCGTGATGCATGCCATTGTTGTTACTGCAGCCTTGGCCCATATCATACGAATCCGCACGCTTGTATAGGCCGGAAGCATTGGCGAATGATGTCTTTGGCTATGGAAATATGAAAGTGATGTGAGAATTGAATAATCGCTACTGCTTTCAATGACAAATAAAACACTTGATATCCTGCCAATGTAATAGTTACAACTATTTTAGGTGACTACTGATTGATTTCTTTTATTTGAATCTGTTTCAAAGTTATCAGAAAGACAAATAGTTGTCCTTACGTTCGTCCGCCTGTTCATGCAAATATGAATTCATGTAGAAAATTAGATATCTAAATTTTGTTTATGTCAAAACCTTGAACTTTTTAAATAGAATTAATTCCGAATTTAATTAGAATTTTTCCAGCCCATTGAATTCAAGCACAAATTGTAAGTTTCAAGTGACTACAAAATACCGTTGATTTAAAAACCAAAATTAAATTTAATTTTCGCTGAGTTGTCCCGCCATTTCTTCCATATTTGTTATATGGACGAAGCAGCCTGGCACTACCCATACAAAAATTGTCAAAAACCAACGGCATTTTGTAGTCATTTGAAACTTGCACTTTGTTAGACTAGAATTTAATGGGTTAAAAAACTGTGTATCCGAAATAATTCTAGAAATTTTTGTTCACAAGTTTTAGGTTAGGTTAAGTTAACCCGGCTGACATTAAGCTACGCATAGCCCTGTTCGCCCCTAGCGATACCAGATGGAGACTGCCTTTATTAAGACTTTTTTTAAGTTTTTAGTTTTGATACAATTTTGAATATTTTAAGAATTTTGTAAAAACGTTTGAAATTTTACGTAAAATGTTTTTTATTTTAGTATGAACTATATTTTTATAAAAAAATTTTGGTGAGCTTAAAATTTTGCAACTAGGTGCATATGAGAAGAAATCATAGGGGCACAAATTAGTAATAATTACGGCGATTATATTTAGCATCAAATATTGAACCCAAGCCTGATAAGTAGCGCTTAGTGTTGCTAAAATCCCATCTCTTTATTAATGATAGCTCGTTGGTAAATGCATAGTTCGACTGGGAAGGCTACTAACAAATTGCCAAAACAATTCATAATTTTGGATTTGGCGGAAAACCGTCAAGGCCGAACGAATTTGAGCTTAACTGTGATTTAAGCCCGTTGGACTATTTTTTGTGGGGAGCCGTTAAGGACAAATGCTATGCGAACCATCCAGAGACGATTGTTGCCATTCATGAAATTGGAGCCCAAACAATCGAAAATGTGCTTAAAAATTGGGTTGATCGAATGGCCTACTGTAAAGCCAGTCGTGGCAGTCATTTGAACGATACTATTTTCCTTTCATAAATGACAATGTTTAATCTTCAAAATAAAAAACAAAGTTTGAAAAAATATTGATTAGTTTTTTCTTTATAGCCGATTCAAAAAGCAAATTTTACATGGCCCACCCTATATATATATATATTTGTATATAAGTCGAGCATAAATTCATTATGCTGTATAAAACAAAAAAAACAACAAACTTTATAACACCTCATCAATAATAAATGAAATTACAAATTGAACTCAACACTTCAGCTTAAATCTTCACAGCTTACCATTGGGTCGATAGGTGACATTTCCTCTATTTTATTCAGACCAAATTTGTAACGTTGCGCCTCAATAGCCAGTGAATTGACGCTCTTCGGAAAGTAGTGAGTGCCGGTACGCATATTTATGTAGTATTCCGGAGGCGTGTAAATGGCGCCTGGTATGACGAAATGGATCTTAGCCAGTTAACTACTAAACTCGCCTTGCTTTACTTACCTGGTGAAGTACCGTCGGTGGAGTAACCAGTCGAGTAAGCGCTCTCCGGCGACGAGAGGCTATGCAGCGGCGCTCCAGTCATGCCTGCCATTGGCTGGGAGCCATTCAAAGCATGCCCATTGCCAAAACGTCCTCCACGCAAGCGGCTGCGCTGGCAATGCATCGACATCAAACCATTCGAAGGACCACCCTGATGTGTAGCACCGAACTCGCCTGACATGCCGCCCATCACCCCGATACCGGGATGTTGATATTGTTGCGATATGTACTCCGCACTGCCACTCCTCATGTATGTCATGGAGGCATTCGCATTCAAACTGTCATTCGAATTGCTGCAGCTTTGAATTTTCGATGGCAGCAGGCGGCCGTAGCGATTAGAGGCATCATCTTGCGAACGACGATCCGCATAGAGCGAACGCACGGGCGTGAATGTTGTGAGCTGTTCTGATTTTGGGCGCTCATGTATTAAGAAAGGGTTGGTATTATTGTTATTGTAACTGGCGCTGCAGTGCTCCGGATGACGCAAAATAGTACGTATTTCCTCGTAGTGTACAGTATTAGGATCCTCCTCGAAGTGTTGCAAATCGGTGGTGCTGGTATTTTGCGGCTCAGGCGTGGGTAGTGGCTTCGACAGTGAACTATTATTATTGCTACTATTCTGGTTAGTTATGTTGTTGTTGTGATTGCTGCTGGAATTCATTGAAGGCTCCTTGGAGCCAGTAGACCATGACAACGATGAAATTGATGATGATGAGCAATCGGCGGGATGTGGTTGTTGTTGTTGACGCTGCAAAGTGTTTTGTTGCAGCTGTTGCTGTTGTTTTTGTTGGTGTTGTTGTGGTTGTAAGTGATGGCTATAGGATTGTGTATAAGACTTTGCTTGCAGTGAGCGATCATCACTTGAATTATCTTTGCTATTTGGCGCCGTATAGGGATGCTGCTGTTGTTGCTGCTGTTGTTGGTGGTGGTGGTGGTTAGAGTGATGCGACTGACTGCGTACACGATGTTGTGGCGCATACAGGAAATTGTCAGATTTTGGCGAAGTGACTGTCTCCTGATCCGGTGACTGCCAGCCGAAACGGCTCTGTGTCTAAACGAGGACAAAAACAAAAACAAAAAGAAAAAGGAAAGTAAAGAAAACCCAGAGTATTAATCAAACATAAAACACGCGCCCCAGACCCCAATACTCATGGTCGCCCAACACCACGGACATCTAAGTGGGCTATTATCCATCAACATTTTTTGTGCGAACTTACATGGCCTTGAATAGGCGAGACTTCTCGTCGTCTGACTGGACTCGCAATAACACTGCCGCAGCTATTTCCACCGCCTCCACCGCCACTCACGCCACCGCCATTGTGATGATTAGCACCGAATGAGGACATCGCGCCGGGTGCCACCATTACCGTTGTCATTGTCGGCGCCGCGGACGCGGACGAGTTGTTGGCAGTGATTGATGTTGACGCAGACGACGCGCCATTGCCGTGCGCGTGATGAAGCGTAAAAATAGCGCTCGAATTGGTGTTGGATATCTTCTTGTTGTTGCTATTTTGATGCTGGTACGCTTCGTGACTGCAACCCGCGGCATTGGCGACACTGACAGCGCTGCGGAAGAGGAAAATGCGGCAAAAAATAGCACAAAAAAATGAGTGTTTGTTTTGGCTCTGCTGACAAAGCAAAAGTTGGATGTGTTTTTAAATGTACGAGCAGTCGACTATTTTATTTTACCTATTTGCAGTTTTATTTTTGGCGCCCTTCTTACGCGGCCGCCCAATGTGGTTTTCCATCCATGAACGTAATTTTGAGCCGAACATCGCGTCCGGATTTTATGTAGTTGCTACTCCTTCTACGAAACTTAATATTTAATTTTTATTTTGGTTTTGGTTTTGGTTTTGGTTTCTTGTAGAATAAACTTATTATTTAGTTATTGACTTCAGCATTGCTTAATTGTTTTTAATTTCAATTTTATTCCTGTATAAGTTGACAACAATGGACGGATTTCGTCAAGTATTTCACCAAGGAGCTGGAGGATATAGAAAAAGTAGGAGTTAAATATGAAATAATTCGATTCACAAATGTAAGAGGTGTATTTGCATTGGATCTGGTTGGTCGTCATACGAAAAAAAGTTGGAAAATTCCATCCATGCATTTAAAATTTATGTTGAGAGGATTTCGACGCTATCGATTTTCTTAATGCTTAGAAAACTGCCGAAAACTGCAATACGCCATGATTACAGCCTTGAAGACTTCTATATTCAGTTTTTATATGTACCCTTTTGAGTTCCGAAGGCATTTTCACATAGTTTGAACAGTTATACTTCCCTTAGATATCCTTTTCGTTTCATCAAACTCAAGATTCTCAAAATTTATTAGAAGTTTACTCTTAAATTGTTCTGCTGAATTCATAAACAAAAAATTATATCTAAAACCTCAAACCTCAGGTTTATATCTAAAACCTGACCCAATTGCGTGAAAATAGCTTCGAAACTCAGTGTGCGAGATGCGGAAATCAAACCGGTGGAACCTTCGACCATTCAAGATCACAGCATCTATCCACCAGATGCTGGTGCCAGCTATATAAATGTCTACTTAAAATTTACAACCTGCCGCATAGCTGGGCTTCACATCCATAAAAGAACTTCTCAATAAGAAAAGCAAACAGAGCCTCTAATAGAACCCTCCATTTTTGTTGGCGACCATACCGAACGTTTTAAGGACTACGATTTGAGGACAAGCACCTTAATGCAGAAGATGGCTCTGTACGGCTATTTGATATACTTGTTAGAGCAAAGACTGGCATTTTCGTCACTCAAAAGCTAATATACGATGAACGGCGCAAGCCAATAAGATCATTGGGTATTGCGATGTCTAATGCAGTTGCGTCCATGTAAGGAATAAATATATCAGTGTCGGATTGGTAGTGGATGAGCGATTTCGCTACCAAGTACGCTTACTTACTCCGGTGAATGAACATCTTACCATAATCCGCTTCAAAGTAAGACGAAGGAGAAGCACGGCATAACAAAAGATCACTTCTATTTTTTTAGAAATAGTTTTGAAAGCTTTCGTCTATTAATCTCCTTCAAATCTGGTTTCTTTTCTTGTAGATTTCTCGCTAGAAAGCAGATAGAAGTCGCTTAGCGCAAGTTCCGTTGAAGAAGACGAAAGATCTAACGCTGTGATTTTATACTTTGCCGGAATCTTTTTGAGCCGAGCTCTCCCGCCTATTTATCGTGTGCGTCTTGATGTTGTTCCACAGTTTCAAAACGACTCCGAACGGCAAATTGTTTTTATGAGGAGCTTTTTCATGGCAGAAATACCCTCGGAGTCTTGCCATTGCCTGGCAAGGGGCGACCGCTATTAAAAAACATGTTTTCTACCATTTTGATGCTCTATGCACGGAGATTTGATCCTACGCACTCCCGAAAGGTGGACACACACCAACTCATTTGGCACAGTGGAGCCAGCGAATGAATCAGTCTTGTTTTAGTCTTTGACTTGTCTTTCGATAATGCGGGTTGTTATTTCTTCTTAGTTCGTGGAATGAGTATTGACTCTAAACTTCTCTGGAAAGAACATATCACGTTGAAAAGAAATGAGGTAAAAAACAGATTCCGACAACTATACTGGCTACTTGGCAGGCGCTCGAAACTGTCATTGCTGAATAAAACACTTATATACAAAACTGTGATTGTGCCAATCTGGGCATACGGCATAGAAATCTGGGGAACTGCAAGTAAAAGTGACATTGACATTATTCAACGGCTACAATCAAAAATACTCAGAACTATAACCAATGCACCTTGGTACGTCCCAAACGAAGATATTCATCGCGACCTCAACATCGATACAGTAGCAGAAATCATCCCCAAACGCAGCACAAATCATATTGCCCGTTTAATGAACCATACAAATACTCATGCGACAACTCCCATCAGCAAAAAGGGCAAACTCCAGGCGGCTCACACGACCAACCTCAACTCAGCTGATAACTAGAATAATTCAAAGCTATGTACATACATACACTTGTAAACTCACACAAAAACTTAACCAAACTGTAATATTGATAATGATTAATGTTGTGAAATCCAAGCTGTAGAAAGAATTACTTAGTGTCATACGACAGGTGTAATTAATAAAGGAGGCAAAAAAAAAAAGTTCGTGGAAGGCAGTGAAGATGCGAAATCGAAGCAGGTTAAAAATTCATTCAATATTGAAAGAGCGAACGAGGAACTGTAAAAATTTCGCCAATAGCGAATTTGCCACACCAGAAGCCACGCTCATAAGGTCCTATCGGTTTATTGACAATGTACCCTTTACACAATGCCGGCGATAGGTGGGAAGATTTATTATAGTGCAGTAGACACAAGCTGCAAGATAACAATTCTTTTATCAAAATCATCCCTTTCAAGTAAATTGGTAGTGATTCCTATGCGGAAGTGTTGTACGTAAGTAGGGTTATAAAATGTTTGTAGTACCAGACTGGAACTCCCCAAATAAAACTACAGCGCCATTTTGATACCATTATGAGACCTCCAAGGAGCAGATGTCTACAGCCAGCCAAAGCTGTTGAAGTAATGAAGAAGATTAAAGAGAGTTAGGTTGGCGCACTATCGAAGAAAAAGCGCCCAGTGACCTTAATCGTTTAGATGCCAAGCCCGGATATTTACAGAAAAAATGCTCTATAGATTCCTTGTCTGAAAGGACACCTGAGCTTCTGCAACGGAGATTGAATAGTACACCCAACTTTTCTGCGTGAGTGCCGATCGTTCAATGGCCGGTATGTACAGCTACTTATTTGGAAATTGAATGACGTGGACTATCTGCGTCCTGCTTCTGTTGTACTGAGGTCAAAGGATATTCGAAATACCACCTTCTGGACTGTGCTTTCCTGAGAAATAAGTTGTGCGATTTCCCTTTAACAACAATCAGGGGGATGCCGATAACAGGGTGGTAGAACTCTGAAACCAATTCAGTCTACTCCTTCCAGGCAAGCTCATCAGCTCTCTCTTTGTTCCTATGCCCTGCCACCCAGATCATAGAAATGTTACCTACACACACAAAAAATTTGATCTCCTCCTTACAGAAGTTGAAGAATTTGGATCCGCGTCATGACTTTGTCAGTGCGGAAGTGCTGTACCGTTATTAATAATTACACATTAGATTGAGATGTCACTAGTCAGCAACCCAAAAGTCTTTTTAAGCTAGAAATTCATATCTCTAGAATAATTTATTAATTCTTGACAATGCTTGGCTTTTTTCTATACAAGAAATATGAGCATTTACTTTGTATGGAGGAAAAAGTGTAGCACCTCCGTGAAGATTATCAAAAATCAATAGTATTTTCTAGCCGCTTGAAACTTGAGCTTTCTAAATTACTAAAACTCAAACTGCATACCCAGTAAAACTCTAAAAATTCTGTTCAAAAAGTTTAACATTTTGACGGATTTTGAAATATTTTACAAAGTGTCAGACTTTAGTGGCTAGACAGAGCACTCTGGAGACGGTTTCATTGCAAAACGAGCGGATCGCGGTTCCTCTGAGAAGCTTTGGTCTACTCTTGAAGAGATGGTCCTCGTTTCAATTCAGCGAGCGCTGGGCTAGTGCGAAAACGTGCAAAGTCGCGAGATCCTACTGGCCCCGGGTCGATCGAGGGCGCTCGGGGGAACTACTAAGGCTAATAAAGCCGCAGCTCTCGAGTTTGGTAGGTATCCTTAACGGGCATTGTGCGTTAGGTGTACATGCGGGGAGACTTGGGATTGCTTCAAGTCCTTTCTGCCGAAGATGCCTGAGGGATGAGATGGAATCATCCAGTACCTTCTTCTCAGCTGCCCTGTGCTCTCGTCGGGCAAAGATGTAAGCATCTGGGAAATCGATTTTTTGCTAAACTTGCAGATATTGCGGATTTAAATATCACACAATTGTTGTGCAGCACATCAGTAGCTTGAAGCGGTTAATACGAACTTAAATAGCCACTGTTGGTCGTCATTCTTTAATCCAAAGTCCTTTCTACCTTTTCCTCCTGTTGGGCTCGTTTTATTATATTCCCCTCCTCCCCCTGCATGATATCACAACGGACAAATTTTGATTTTTTTATCGAAGTGGGCCTCTAGCAAGTGCAGCCATTTATCCTTCACTATCCTTGAGACTTTGCATTATTTGGTCTTTGTTGTAGTATAAATTATATTTTCATAAAACGAAAAAATGGTGGTATGTTTATAAATTAGCAACGGGATGTATATGAGAAGAAATCAAATAAATAGTGACCACCGCGTGGTTAAGTTAATAATATCCGAAAAATCTTGTTGTACAATTATATTTTTTAAATAAAAAAGCAAAAACTTGGTATCAATTTTCTGTCCCCGAATTTTGATTTAGGCACCGATACGCAGTAGTAAATATGCAGCTTTACTGGAAACTCAAATGCGATTTCTTCAGAAAATTATGCGCAACCTCTTTCGCCATACAGCCAGCCATTCATTGCTCTGATTTTCTCCATAAATGATTGACGCTTAAATTATGCAATAGATCCTTTTCTTCCTTTCATTCTTCAACTATCCAACTATCCACCACTAACACCACTAAAATTGCTTCATGCAAAATTTATTGCCAAATAGGCTGTTAAAGCGATTTTCAATTTCTTCGTATGTGCGAGTATTTTATGTAACTCCCCCCCACTCACTTTATTTTGCATGCCTTTGAGTTCGAGACAATAACTGGCGTTGTTCCAGTTCTGTCAACGTCTCATATCAAGCGGTCGACAGGCGGATATGCCGGAATGTGAACAGGCATGTAAGTGTGCAAGAGTAACTGCATATGTATGTGTGTGTGTGTGTGTATATATAGACAGGCCAACATGCCAACTTGGAGTCAAACTGGCTGGAATACAATCAATTTGTGGGGTAAATTCGCACGAAGGCATGCCTCGATGTAAGCCCAATCGGCGCTGAACACGCACAACAACAGTTATGGAAGAAATATGTGTAACAGTATCTGAATATCCGGTGCCACCCGCCTGTGAGGGGCGCATATGACAGCTACATTTTTTACACTGATTTTAGAAGCCACAAGCAGCCGAGTTCAGAGAACTGCATATCCTGTTCCATATACAGAAGTATTTAATATAATTTGAACTAACGATTTTTCCACTCCTTAGGGCTTAATGTGAAGTACAATTATTAAATTACGGCAATCAAAGACATGGAAAATTTATGAAGGTTACTTTATTTTTTCTACACTTTTAAATGTATGTCAATGCATACACCCCGGGACAAAATGATAGCACAAATAACATTTTCATCAATTATGATTTTTTTCTTTTTTATTTTGAATGGCCATTATTTTTGTATAAAAGTATAACTCAAACAAAAAACTATAAATCCATTTTAGCTATAAATGAAATTTTATAAAAAAAATTATAAAATTCCATAAATTTTTATCCTTTAAGTGGGATCGGGATAAACTGCACTCCAAAAATCTATCTAGAAATCCCACTTAAAAGCCGTGGAATCGTAGTGTAATACAGTGCATAGCGAAAAGATTTCAAAGGTGAGCTCATCATTAGGCACTGAGCGAATTCGGCCGAATCAGTTGATGGGCAGTCGTCACTTAAGGAGTTTTTACTACAAAACTGCGATTGTGTTGATTATGTACGAAATAAAATCAGCAATCACACAAAACTGTGAGGAGAACTTCGGCTGCCACGTCACGGGGGACTCGCCAGTCGAATTGCGAATCGTGTTCTTGTTCTTGTCGTTGTAGCAGCATAAACATTCTCCATATATATATAACCGACTATCGTGGGAACGCGAATCGTGAGTTTGTGGGTTACGAGCGGCGACTGATTTGCAGTTTTGTTAACTGCTGCTGATGAAGTTAATCAGAGTTTTGATACCACGGGCTGCTATCAGCAGTCATAGGAATAAAGTGAGAGCTAATATGCCTAAATCTTAGTCACGCGAGAGCACGGCTGTTAAGCGATAGCCTCTCGAATTCCATCTTTGAGGTCTTGAATCGACCCTGGGCTATTGGCGTATACCTTCTCTTTCACGTGGCCCCAAAGAAAAAAGTCTCAATGTGTTAAGTCACAAGATCTCGGTGGCTAATTGTGATTACCTCTTCGAGAGATAACACGGTTCGGAAACTTTTTCCGTAAAAGATCGATGGTTTCGTTGCTTGTGTGTCACGTAGCGCCGTCTTGTTGAAAATAAATGTTGTCCAGACCAATACCATCAAATTCCGGCCATAAAAATGCGTTAACCATCTCTCGATAGCGATAGATAACACCTGTTATTAGAAAACCCTTTATTATATTATTTTCATTTTCTATACTAAAATACCGAATTTAAAACTTTATATTAGCCTTTGCCTTTTGAAAATTGATTGAACCATTCTCAAGTTATAAAAGATTGAACTCAGAACTAACGTGTCCAGTTTTTTTTTTGGTTCACTGTACACACGAGGTATGTTCAAAAAGTATCGCGAATTTCGATTTTTTGTCTCTCATGTCTCTCACTCATGCCGACGAGTTCGGCCATTTTGAATGTTGTGCCTTTCAAAAAGATGGATAAAGAACAAACACACTAATGATGCCACAGCCACCGTATTCCCCAAATCTGTCCCGAAATTGACAACGCTACTCTAGGATTGACGAGATAAAGACGGCATCGAAGGAGGGGCTGAACAAGATAAAAAAAATTATTTTTTGAAGTGCTTCGAAGATTGGAAAAAACATGGACGTCCAATGTAGAGTACAGATTAAAGAAAGCGAATATAACACTTTACACGTGTAAGAGGCGGCCGCCGTAGCCGAATGGGTTGGTGCGTGATTACCATTCGGAATTCACAGAGAGGTCGTTGGTTCGAATCTCGGTGAAAGCAAAATTAATAAAAACATTTTTCTAATAGCGGTCGCCCCTCGGCAGGCAATGGCAAACCTCCGAGTGTATTTCTGCCATGAAAAAGCTCCTCATAAAAATATCTGCCGTTCGGAGTCGGCTTGAAACTGTAGGTCCCTCCATTTGTGGAACAACATCAAGGCGCACACCACAAATAGGAGGAGGAGCTCGGCCAAACACCTAACAGAAGTGTACGCGCCAATTATTTATTTTATTTTTTTAACCAAAACTATTTAATTGGTCCTACACAGCCATTGTAAGACCAATAATAAGGTAGGTGTCACTTTTGACGCGCAATAGAAAAGAAATACAAGCAAGCTAAACAAGATACAAAGAACAGCGCGTATCTTAACCGCAGGAGAGCTTAGCACCAGTCATACTGAAGCGCTTAATGTCCTAACATATCTATTACTAATGGACTTACATAAAAAAATCGTCACTGGCAGCGCGGTGAGACTCAGAGACATAGCTTGACAACAAGATCGTACGGTCACAGCAACATCCTCCTACAGGGACCCTCGCTGCTCAAAAACAAATCAGACTATCCAGTCCCCGACCTTAACTTCAAGAAAGACTTCACGCTACGTTTTCCACCTGTAGCCGAATGGGGCAAAGGGAAGGTGATTGGAAGGTACGATATTCAAATCTACACGGACGGTTCTAAGATGAACTGTGATGTGGGAGCTGGGAGCTCCATTCTGTGCCGCTCAGCAAATCTCAGTCAATTCGACTTCCTGACTATGTCAGCGTGCCAAGCATGCAAATCACCAAAACTCTATAAGGAAGTTGGTGCAAGAGTAGCTATCTTTTCAGACAGTCAAGCACCACGTCCACCTCTACTAGTCTTACAGTTTAGAGCGGAACTAGAATTCCTTCGTTATTGGCTTGAAGTTACTCTGATATGGGTTCCCGGTCTTAGGAATATTTGGGGTTATGGGATAGCAGATGAGCTAACAAGAAAAGGTTTGGCACTAGACATAGCAGAGACGGTGGAGGTTACTACCCCTTTTAACATAATAAAAACATCCATGGCTTCGCACTACCATACTTAAGCCGAAAGAAGGGGGATGCAAATAAATACGTGTAATACTACAAGTAAAACATGGCCGTCGTACAACATCCAAAGGACGAATTACCTATTAGGATGCTTGGTTGGTTAAAGTGGTAATTCTTCCAGAATCCAACTATCGCTTCCGCACCATTTTGTTGACACATCCTCGTTACCAGGTTGTTTAACGATTGTTTACAGCATGACTATATCCAGTCTGTGCGGTTTAAGAACCTTATTAGGTTGTTGACATGTACGCCAGACAGTTGTTCGAGACTCTCGAACAGCGGTTGGCCAAGGGTTAATATTCTGTCCTTCCATAGGGCAGGGCATTCACAGAGGAAATGGAAGATTGTTTTCTTTTTCTCCGGTTGTTTACAACTATGAGGGATACCCATTTTGGCTGCTTGTTCTCTGATAGACCAAAAGCCAGTTATGATTGCCGTTAGTGTCCAGGCGTCGCGTCGTTTCATGTTTATCAATGTTAACGATTGCTTAAGGTTGTAGGTCGGCCATAACGTTCTGCTAATTTTGCATTTTGTCTGTTTGCTCCATCTACAATCTGCGATTCGGAGGTACTTTAGGGAAATTATACTCTTGACTGCACCTAGTGGTGTGAATATCGATTCTGCGAGAGCGTTATTCATGGCAGATCCCCCTCTTGCCAATTCATTTGCTTTTTTGTTACTTTTAACGTTCCGATGTCCCGGGACTCAGATTAAGGTAACTTTATGGTTTTCACTCAAGGTGGTGAGGCTATTCCTTCTGTGTTCCACCACTTTAGAGGTTGTTGTAGCCGAAGCCAGTGCCTGGATTGCAGCTTGGCTATCCGAAAGAATAGCGATATTGCCCTTGAAAGAGAAACCTGCGATTAGTAGCCTACAGGCTTCCCCAATTGCCAGTACTTCCGCCTGGCAGACACTGCTGGTATTATGGAGACGGACAGATTTCTCAATTTTAATTCTTTATTTCAGTAGAAGTATTCAACCACTTCAACAACAACAAGAACAACAACAACAACAACAAGAGTCACCAATCATCACTAATAGTGATAAATGGCCATAATACAGGCTTACAAGTGTAAGTGCCAAAAGTACACTCGGTAATCGAGTCCCACATTTTTTTAAATGCCTTTGTTATGACTCTGTTAAATGCCGCTGTAATGTTACACTATTTAACTGATCCAGTTAATCTCCGCGTCACCAGCTCTCCACAGCGCTAATCTGAGTCCTTAGAAAGTTAATTTTTTTACATTTATTTAACAACTCATTCAAACATGCAAACATAGGGCAGTATTTCATAAAGTATAAGCGATTACAAGCGATTTGAATAAAAGCAATTGTAGCAAGTTTTCGTTTTGGCAAATCGGTGAGAAGGCAATTTTATTCAAATGAACACAATAAACACATTTTCCTCAAACACTGCCATTTTTTATTGCTTTTCTTGTATTCTAAACCAAGTTAAGTTATACTTTAAACTCGAAACGAATTTCTTTAAATATCGTACGCTCCTATCTTTGCTCCCCAGTATCCCTAGCAACTCAGAGTATTACACTTTTGGGTGGATTCTGATTACACTATTGGGGCACATTTGCAATTGCATGCCATCATTATCCGTTGCCATTCAAATCCTGACATAATCATCAACCAAGCATGAGATCATCCGAGAAATGGCACTACAACATCATAAAAATAAGGAAAGAAAGAAAGAATGAAATCTTAGAAAATGTGCTATTCGGTGCGCTTTGGATAGGCGAGGAGGATACAGATTTATATTTATCATTTGTGTTAGCGAAATTTCAAATTAATGTACGAATAGAAAAGCGCAAGCTGAAGTTCACTAATAGAAGATGAGCAAGAAATGTAGATGCGCGACGTGGTGCGGGTGGCGGGCACACACACAAAGGGATACGATATGGGACTGTGTGATAGGCGAGCGTTTCGTTGCAAAATTACACTTAATACATACAGACAGCACGTAAAAGTTACTGTTTGTTATTGCAGTGCGCTTGTCATTGGTGTGTAGTTGAAAAGCTGAAAAGCCTCCAGGGAGCATTTTATGCTGATAAGAAAAATTCAATGCAAACGCTACCATGCCATGCCGCGCCACGCCACGTCACTCACTATGCAGCTGCGCCCTTCCTTTAACGACCCACTGAATGAACTAAAGGAGCGCCTGCAGTGCCAGCAAAGTATCACTCGATGCCCCTCAACTCCTTCACTTCGCCGCTGCCGAGTGCGCAATAGTTGTATACTATGTAACTACATTGGAGGTGTATACTATTTCAACTCACTTGCAGGAGGACGTATGCCGAGTTAGTAAAGCCTACCCAAAATGGAAAGATACACTGTATTTGTGCACAAATCCATTTGTGTGCCAACATAAATATCCAGACTTGTATGTGTGGGCATACATGCCTTCAACACAAACAAACAAAAAAAACTTACTATTTGTATTTTTGTGTGTGTGCATGTGCTATATTTGTTTTTGTGTTTTGCTGTGCCGGAATGCGGCATCATTTACCTTATCCTTTGCGAATTCTGCAGCTGCCATCGCATCATCCTCATCATCATCAGCATCATCCTAGTTACTATATCCTTCATATCCTTTTGCTTTTTGTTTCAGTGACAAAGCGGAAACGTGTGCAACAACAGCAATAAGTAGGCAGTCAATGCGATAAAAACCAAAACAAAAAGAAAATGTAAAGCAGAAAACTTTAATAGTTGCCGTTGTAAATGCACCTCCGCCACTCTACCACCCCCGCTTGCTATCGCTCTTTTTCGCCTACTCGCGCCCCACTCTTCACTTGTCGGTTTTGTTCCTTTCTATCTGCTTTCTGTTTGTTTACCGTTTGCCGCTTACAATTTTGTATACCTTCAATTTATTTGTTTATTTTTGTTGCGACTGCACTAGAAGTCGGAATTTACTACTCACTCACTTATAGTGTTGTTTTTATTAGTGTTATCAAATATCATTTACTTTTTGTATTTTACAGCTAGCAATGGAGAGCGCGTGACGAGCATACTCGAACGCCAAAGAGAACAAGAAATAGAGCGCTTGTGTATGAGTAAGTTGTGTGTGTGTGTGAACGCCTACAGAGCCGGCTTGACAGCGTTCGGCTTCGATGTTGGTTGTTTTTGGGGGGTTGGTCGGTCGTCTGCTTGCGTTGATTGACTGTTTGCTGGCACACAAGCAAAGAGGATGCTCACAGGATGCGCGCTATATCGCTGGCGTAATGTCAGCGTCGAAGCGGAGAGTGGTTGCGGGTGGTGGTGGGTTGTTTGTTGGCAGACGCGTTCAAGTAAAAGACGTTGGCAGCGATTGATGTTGGCGGTAGAAGGGGCGTGGGCGAGCTCACTGTGATTATGAGTGAGTGCGAATGCACTGAGGGTGGGTTGTTGGTGGTAATGGTGGTTGTTGCTTCTGTTTTTATTGTAATTGTTTGTTGCTTTAATGCTGCTACTGTAGTTATTTGCGTTATTATGGTTGAAATTATTTGGAGTTGTTGTTTTGTTGGTAGCGACGATAGCGTTGGCTTGGTTTGGTTGTTTAGTTGTTGTTATTGTTGTTGGTAGTGAAATTTCTCGTCTTCTCGGTAGAATTTTTCAATTCTGTCGGAATTTTCTGTGGTGTATCAATTTTTTCGCACATACATCTGCATTATGTGCATACATACATATGTGGGTACACATACCAATGCAAATCTATATGTTTATCTACGCACACGTGCGCAAATCAATACAAACACATAAATCATGATTTCTGAATTACATTGGAGAAAGACCTCCGCACATTTCTTACAATGTAAATTTATAATGCACACAATTTATGTAAATTCAAAAAAAAAATTTTAATATTTTTGCACTAATTTTACAAAAACAAAATATGGCTTTTGCCATAAACCACACTGATTTACCAATTAATTTATTTATTTTACCTTCTATTTCTTTGCACTGCAACAACGCGCCTCATCGCCCGTCATATTCACAATTTCTACAATTTTCCAGTTCTACAATTTTACACATTTTCCACCTTTACCCGTATTCCGCACATTTTTGCTGCCCAATGGTCTCTCCGCGCACCCGCCTTTTGTTTCCGTTTACGTCCAGCAGCCAACACACAAATATCTGCTTATACACACATAAACAGCGTCTGGCTGTTTAAAACAATTTTCTAAAATTTTCAGCCAATTTTCATTCAACGGTCTATCACTCACATATTAATTGCATCTGATTTCATTATATTCTTACACATTTTTTCACATTTCCACCCAAATTTGCGGTGCAAGTTTTTGCCAATGATCTCGTCGATTACGTTTTGCAAATGAAGCGAAAATTGTTTACGAAATAAAACAATTAAAAAGCGTTGAAAAATGCAATATTGCCGCAACGATGGCCAGCCGCCAATGAGTATTACTGCAATTTGACAATAGATTAAATTTTTCCAGTCTCAATGTATTCACCGACTGCCTTCTTTCCCTTTCGCAATATGCGTATGCACGTATGTATGTATGTGCGTGTGTGTTTCTCTGTGATTTGTTGATTGTGTTGGGTATAGTAAGCGCACGTCCCGTTATTTTCCGTTCACCGGAAATGCGTCCGCAACGTTTGAGATGTACCAAGCAACTGACTCGGTGACTGTTGGTATTCGCAACCCCTGCGTTGGAGCGGCAAATTTCCTTACACTTGCCCATTCTCACACACACAAACACGTACGCAATTCAAACCCGAGTGGTGCAACATTTAGTAGGTAATGCGAATGGGCCCAAAGCTGCATGGGGCGCGTGAAATGCGAGTTTGTTAAGCTTTGAAATTTACTTAGCAGAAAAAGAGTGCCCGCTTTGGCAAAATATAAAGTTGAAACTAGAAGAAGTTAAGAAAAATACTATACATATAAAAAATTATTATTATAATTATGCCTAAAAATATTGATCTTTTCCTAAAACTACAAATAAGCTTCCATCAAGGTTTTTTAATGAATGAAATATGAATCGAAACTGCTTATGCGTTGCCGAAACTCCTTCCCAGCAGTTTTAAAATTATAGTAAAATTTCAGTTATTGGAATGAAGCTATGCTATTTTCTTAAATACAGCTTCTTTAATGAAGTCGTAAAAGTAGTCCAAGTGTCCTATCTCTATCTCTGTCTCTATTCTTCCCTATCTCTTTCACTGATACTTTTCTCCTTCCCTCCTTGACTATCTACCCCCATTCCAGAGCTTTAAATACAATGGGCTTTTTAGCTTCAGCGTTTTAGGAGCCACCAAATCTATTGATGCTCCTTGGCTCGACCTTTTCAAATTTAAATTTCAATCCAAGTGTGATATATATTTTAAACATTACTCACAAGGAACGTTAGGCCAAATTTTTCAACTTAGATTACTTCAATCTCATACATTAGTATGGGGAAAAGAAATCCATTACTTTTGTGTAAAATTTTTGCGCAAATGGTTTAAAACTGTTTTATGATCGATCTTTAGCTCCTGGGCCGTGCTACGACTACTAAAATGCCGGTAAACTTCGATTATTTCGGTGATTTTATCGACATTTTGGGCATTATCAACATTTTTTTTTACATCAAAAATGCCTAAATGGAATCGACGAAACCAAAAAAAAAAACAGAGGTTGCACGTAATTAGTTGTTACAGTATCGGGTGTCGGCACCACAAACACCAGGCTTGCATTCTCACCTTTGTCAAAAAAAAAGTGTAAAATGTACGGAGTTTTCTCTTTGTTAACTTCCATTGCTAACTCCCCGTAACTCACAACTGAATGGAAGAAACAAAACACAGCAAAAGAAATTTTTTAGTGTGAAATGCCACCTTGACAACGAATACGATATTTGTACTTATGTCGCGAAAAATTCTGGGACGCAGGTCAATGTTGTTAAAATCTCGTAATCTCGAGATTTACAAAGGAGATCAAAACGGGGTTATATACAGTGAGAATTTTCAAAAAATCGATTTGGTTTTTATTTCATTTTCTTAATGTGCATATATTTAAGAATGCACAGAGAAAATTTAATATCGTTCCGGTGAATATTTTCCAAGCTACACGAAAATTTGAAAAGGCGTTTCAGAGAATTTTTACCTTATGCAAAGTGCTTTTCAAATTTTAAACGCGTTTTTCTCATAACCGTGTTTTAGAAGTCGGTGGAAAGATTTCTCAAAAACGGCTGAACCGATCATCTTGAAATTTTAACACAACCTTCTCAGATATATTCTCCAGGTATCAATTGAAGGACTAAGAATTTCGAAGATTTTTTCAGTTTTTTTAGGCAATTTTTCGCGAAAATTTTTGTAGAAAATTCGATTTTTGTTTTTTAAATGTTTACTATTCCTTCGATTAATATGTATCTAGCTTTAATTATCCACAAAAAGAATCTAATTAGTTTTTCGATTTCAGATAATCCAAACCGGAGATATTTTGTCCACCGCCGAACACTTTTTTTTGAAGGACGCTTGGGAGATCATCTGCAGGAGCCGAGCACTTCAATACTTTCACTAACTTTACGTTCTATTATTAACTTTAAAGTAGACATTATTTGAATAATTAAAAATTGTATTTGTTGAATAAAATCGTTCTTTGTAAAAAATTCTCAAAAAAACCTGATTTTTCAGGCTTACAAGTGTATGCTTTTAATATCGTTGACTATTATACTGTACTGCAAATACTGACTTCGGAAAACAAATATTAAAAACCGAAAAATCTACAACTTTTGTGCGGAATTGCTCTAAAAATACACGACATAATCTTCAAGCTGATTGAAATAAAAAAAAAACATCTATCACTGATTACTTTAGAGACTGTGGGAGGTTCAAGTATATAGAAAGTTATACCCTAGCTTTGGAGAGAACTCGTAGCGTATATTTAAGAGCTGTTAGCGCACACCAATGTCGTGGGGCTAAACAATTTTTTTTACTTTATTGAGCTTTGTGACTGCTGAAACTCTTCTGATGAACATTCAAAATGAATTCGATGATGAAAATATAACTTTATTCTAAAAAAATGGTTACAAGTGAAAGTATTGCCCATCGCTGGCTATTACTTTTCCCCATCTACATATATGGTAGATCTCGTATACCGTCGCGGTAAAACTGTCTTCTTTTGAGGCTATCCACGGGTCAAGCCATTTTTTGATGTCTTCATATGAATGGAACATGTGCCATCAAGCGGAACAGGTGATAATCGGACGGCGCAATATCTCGAGAATATGGAGGGTGGGGCAGAATTTCCTATTTCAGTGTTTCCAGGTAGGTTTTAATGGGTTTGGCAACATGAGGCCGAGCGTTGTCATAGTGTAGAATCACTTTTTCATGCCTCTCCGCGTATTGCGGCCGCTTCTCGCGCAGTGCTCGGCTCAATCACATCAATTGAAGTCGATACCGAGTGATGGTTTCGCTTGATTTTAACAGTTCATAATAAGTGACACCAACTTGGTCCCACCACATACATAGCATAACCTTCGCAGCGTAAATATTCGGCCGAGACGACGACGTAGAAGCATGACCGGGGAGTCCCCATGACTTTATTTTCTTTGGATTGCAGTAATGAATCCATTTTTCATCACCCGTCACGATGCGATGAAGGCGATGAAGAAAGCGCTTCCTTTTTAGCCGCTGGAGCAGTTGTTCACAGGCGAAAAAACGACGTTCAACATCCCTTGGTTTTAACTCATAAGAAACCCAAGTCCCCTGTTTCTGAATCATTCCCAAAGCATGCAATCGCTTGGAAATGGATTGGCGGGTAACTCCTTATACTGAGGCGCAGCTCTTCTTGCGTTTGACTCGGATCCTCATTGGGCAATGCCTCCTATTTAGCGTCTTCGAAGGTTTTTGGCCTTCCTTCACGCGGACGATCGTCAACATTAAAATCACCGTCTTTGAAGCGACTGAACCAATCTCGGCACGTTGTTTCACTTAAAGCAGCATCTCCATAACCTCTTTTGTAGCTCTCGATGCGCTTCAGCCTCCGTTTTTTCGAATGAAAGAGGAAAATCAACACTTCCCGCAAATGATGATTATTCAGCACAAAATCAGACATTTTCACAAAACCAAAAGTATTTGATACCAAAACAAAATCACTAATGTGTCGAAACAGTTTGTTTACCATATGTCGAAGCTTGGTTTATGACGTTTAGGTTATGTTAGAATCAACTAGCACACACTGCTGGCGGCATCTATTGACAAACAGCGGGAACTTTGTTGCGCACCTAATACAATAAGTGTTATAAAAACATGGATCAGAGTTAAAAATTTTCTAAGTCTCGTAAATAATTTTTACGGTGAGTTTCTCTTCATAAAACTAGAAAAAAATATTGTACATATTTCAATTTAAAGTAGGCCTTTCAAGATGAATTTCGAAATATGAAAATAGGTCCAACCAAGGCGAATCTATTAAAGGTGATATCGTTAAATCAGCTGATTTGTTTTTTGTTCGCCGTGTCCATGTGGCTGTCAGCGCAGAATCAAAAAAAGCAAATTCATTTTTTGTTTTCTATTTTGCCAATGATTTATTTGACAATCAAACGTACAAAACATTGTTGTTGATCTAGTGTCACCAGCTTTATGAATCCAACCAAATATTTGAGCTCAATATAAATATTTTAATATTTTGCGCTTAGTCATAATTTTTTATTGTAATTAGCGTTAAAAACTTTCAAAATTTCACACATGCACTTTTTCAAAATGAATTCCAAAATGAAAATGAATCCAATAAAGTGCTTGATTTCAATATAAATATTTTGCGTTCAGTCATAATTTTTATGTAAAATATTTTCGTTCTAAATTCATTTAACTAATTCCCTTCATCAAACTTTTTCTGCCACAATTCTAATACAGTTTCCAAGGGAAATAATGCCTCACTTCCGCTCCTGTTCATTATTTACATTTCTCTGCTCTGCTTACTCGCTTTTCTTTGTATTTTTTGTTTGTCTTCAAATTGGCGCAGGCGCACTTCGAAGGTCTCTCTCTCTTTTGCCAGCGACCTTAGCTGCATATTAAATTAAATTAGCTATAGACGATGAGTCTGCGTTGTTAACGGTGTTTTTAATGACCAGCTTAAAGGCTGCAATAAATTTTGATAAAAGCGGATTTTAAAAATCCAATGAGTAAGCAAAAAATTCACTCATTTTTTTGCCGTTAAAGACGACTAAATCGAAACTAGAAAAACGTCATAGTTCAAGTGCAAATGAACTGAAATCAGTGTCATTAACGGTATTTAATTAATTACTTCTGCACTGGATATTGCCAATGATGCAGACCATTGAATGCCAGTGGGGGTTGCTTGGGTGAACGGAGTCGTTTCAAATGAAAATCAGAAGGCCTAACGGTTTGATTGCATGCAATTCCATTTCAAGGTTTTTTTGTAATGACTTAACTGGGACATCGTGTATGTATGTATATATGTATGTATTTTAAAAAATCTAATTTGAATTTAACAACTTAATGAAGTCGATATGCTACGTAATGATTATACAAGTACAGATATATGTACATATATATTATAACTGGCACTTACACCATTTTTGGGTGTTTGATGAGCTCCTCCTCCTATTTGCGGCCTGCGTCTTGATGTTGTTCTACAAATGGAGGATCCTACAGTTTCAAGCCGGCTCCGAAAGGAAGATGGGTTTTTATGAGGTGCTTTTTCATGACCGTAATACACTCGGAGGTTTGCCATTGCCTGCATGGGGGCGCCCGCGATTAGAAAAAAAGGTTTTCTATCATTTGATGTTTCATACCCGAAGACTCGAACCTGAGCACTTTCGAAAGTTATTCTCGGGCCAACCCATTTGGCTACAGCGGTGGCAAGATGTGTATACAGAGTCCGTCACTCGAGCTGTACCCAATTAAAAATGCCATAAATTGAGTTTGGAAAATTACTTTTATTCAATTCAAAGTAAAAAATGTGTGAAAATAATACAAAATTAAGAATCAGTTTACTTTTGCTCAATATGACCACCTTTTGCCTTGACTATGGCCTTGAGACAGTCCAGAAAAGGATCGCAAGCTGCCCGAATGTGACTTGCAGGTATTTTGGCCCATCCCCGGACGATAACTTTTTTCCGCGCCTCAAAACTGGTGAGTCCTTTAGTTCGAACTTTGCTCTCCAAAATGGCCCAAAGAAAATAATCCATCGGATTCGCGTCCAGTGAAATTGAGAGCCAATGTGTGGACGCTATGAAGATCGGAACGTTGGTTTTTAGCCATTCTTGGTTCACTCGAGCTTTGTGAGACGGTGCCGAGTTCTGTTGAAACGTCCATGTTCTGCCACCGAAATATTTGTATGCTCATAGCTTCAAAGCAAACTCGTGAATACTTTCCTGATAATATTTCGCATTTACCTTAACGCAAGGCTCGATGCTCCAAAAGATTGGTGAGCGCCTATCAGCGGTTACAGCGGCCCAAGCTATTAATGTGGCGGGTGCTGCCTTCTGGTGGCCAATCGATGACTCAAGTTCTCGTATCGGGAGTTTATGAATTGCTCAATTTCAAAAATTGTCTGGTCAGAAAACACACTGTTCGGAAATTGACCGCTTTCGGCCAAGCGAAGCAACTCCTTCGCTCTCTCAAGTCGGACTTGTTGCTGCTTTGGTGTGAGATCATGCACCTTTTCAAACTTGTAAGGCTTGACTTTGCGATCATTTTTCAGTATGCGGCGATATTTTCAGTTCTTTCGCCATTTGATTGGCACTTCGTCGGGGATTTCGCCAAGTCGCTTCTTCAATTTTTGCACCATTTCACGTGACGTTGCAGTCTTTTGATGACCACCTGCATGAGGTTTCACGATGCTACCAGTATCATTGTAACGAGTAATGGCGCGATAAATAAAAACTTTATTTACTTCAAGTTGATCGAGCTCACGAACAATCGCTGGTTGTGATTTTCCAGCCTAATATAATGCAATTACACTTTTACGTTTGAAATTCATTGCTTATTTCTTTTTTCGCGTTTACTCTCGGCAAAATGCTTCCGCGCGCTTATAAACAATACTCTGGACTGTCATTTAGCCAACTAACAAACAGCTAATGCCCGTACATCAGCTGCACGAGCGGTCTGAATTTGGTTACACTTCGGGTGCTGGACCCTGTAAGTATATCATAGGAAAATATGTATATTGGTTAAGTTAGCGTACAAGGCTGTTCATGCAAGAGCCCACTTGGGCAAATAATCAAGTTTGTCCATTGTGTTACCATCATCATCATTTGGCGCTACAGCTCTGTATGAGCTTTGGCCTGCTACACAAAATGCCTCCATTTGCCCCGATCCTTGGTTGATTCCAGCCAGTTGTTGATCTCGAGTTTCGCCATGCCATTTTCTAGTTCGTCAATCCATCTTGATCTACTCCTTGTTTTCGTTGCAAATGTTTTAGCGTCGATTATTTTTCGTTGAGCTCTCGTGGCGTCCATTCTCATGGTATGACCTAGCCATTTCAGCTTTTGAGCTTTGATGAAGTCCAGTTAATGGTTCCATTTTATACGCCACCTGCCGTTGTCTTTGACCACACCGAAGATTAGCCTCAAAGTTTTTCTCTCGAATACTTGAAGTTTTTTTTTATCTCTTTCACTTATTGTCTAAGACTGCGATCCATATCAAAGAACCCGTCGGACTATTGATTCATGCAGCGTAATTTTGCAAGGTCTGTTCAACAGCTTTGACGTAAAAAGTTTGATAAGTGAGTAAAATGCTTCATATGCTGCTTGTATTCGCTCGTCGATTGTGATGCCCCGTACGTTGTCGTGGTTTAGTTTAAACTCCAAATGGGTGAAAGTTTTCACCGCTTCGAAGTCATATGCCTCGATTTTGATTGCACCAATTACCCCATCATTTTTTCTGGACATCAAAATATATTTTTTTTCCTCGTTGATTCTCAATTCAATTTTACTGGTTATGTTTTTTACATATATCACAGAAAATATTTAATAATGCACTAAAGCTTTTGCTGACTATCGCAATATCAACCGCGTACACGTATCCTCCTATTGGTGTTGTTCTGTTAAGGGCCCAGTTCTTCTTGCATCAGTTACTGCGTCTATTGCGAAACACAGTAAAAGATTAAAAATGGTTGAGGAAAGCGCGACGCCTTGCCTAACTCCGGTCACTATTTTAAAGGCCTCAGATAAACTGTCTTGCACCTTGTGATGATAGGGGGAAAAAGAAGGAATGAACTTTGGATTAGAGAAGAATGACGACCAAACGGTGGTTAATTACAATTGCGTTAACCGCTTCAAGCTGCTGATGAAATTCACCAGGTTTGTGATATTTAAATCTGCTATAGCCGCAGGTGTTTCCCAGATGTCTGAATCTTAGCGCGGCGAGAACAGGACAGCTAAGGAAAAGGTGCTGGGATGACTCCACCTCATCCACCAGACAGCTTCTGGTAAGAATTTAGCTAGGATGGGCTCTGAGACCAACTTCTTCAGCTTGGAGCCCGTACTGCCATTCCCTTTTGCAGTCATCAAAGTCACGGTTAGCAAACGGGTTACTCTAACCCACAAGCGACCTTAGCAGGCTGAGAGAGGCTGCAGATGGACAAAAGTAATGTTACCTGTCATGTCCAACCGACTGTCGCAAATCCTCCTAACATAAGCAGAAGGAGCTGCAGACAGCTTTCTGTGAGCAAAGCACATGGAAAAGGTGGGCATCTCAGACAGTGCGCTCTGTGCAGCATATGGAGAGGAGGATGTAACGGCGAACCACTTTCTGTGCGTCTTTGGCACTGATGTGTTAAGAACGACCACCTTGGCTCTTTGGCACCACAACATCTGTTCAGATTTCTTCGGAGGTGGGGTGCAGTACAATGGACTTAATTGTGTCTGAGTGCTGTACTTGCTAGTCTGTCTCGATTAAAAAAAAACAAAAACAGGATACCCACTAAATTGGAAAGCTGCAGCTTTGTTCGTCCTATAATTTTTTTCGAGCACCCCCGATCTGCCTGTGCCCAGAAGTATCTTGCGACTTTGCACGTTTTCGCACTAGCCCAGCACTCGCTGAGTTGACACGAGGTCCTACTTTCCAGGAGCAGACCACAGAATCTCAAAGGAACTGCAGTCCTCACATTGGACGGTGAAACCGGCTCGAGACGCTTAATTAAAATGCAGTACCAAAAAAATATTAGATTTAAAAAAATAAAAATTTTATCTACGATGTGAATAAAAAGTTTTTATTATTCTTTTAAAATACTAATATATATTATTCTATCTTTAAGATTTAAATCAATTCTTTAATAAAAAAAATTTGTCTCATAAAAAACAGAAATTCAGGGTTAACATTAAAATAATAGTGGCCATACAAAAAACGCATTCTGACCAATTTTATAAAAAAAAACTAAAGAAAATCTGCATCGACAAAGTTTGCATGTATAAAGTTGAAACTAGTATTTAATTGACTTCCCATTTTTTTATTACGGCAGCACAACGACGAGGCATTGAGTCCACCAATTGCTCACATCGCCGCTTAGAAATCTTCGGCCACGCATCTTTAATATCTGGTTGACTGTTACTCGATTTGGCATTGTGTACAGGTCTCTTTAAGTCTCCTCACAGATTTTCTATAGGATTGAGGTCGAGGAACAGAGCTGGGCATTCCATAACCTCAATTTTATTTGCGCTAAGCCAATTCTTGGCCTTCCGACTCGTGCGTTTAGGATCATTATCCTGTTGGTGGACCGAATTTATTTGCATTTCCTCTATGCACTACGCCAACATATCAATCTGCATTACTTCCAGATAAATATTGGTGTTTGTATAATAAATTTTGTGCGAGAGGCTTGCGCCATAATATGAGAAGCATCCGCATACGATTAGAGTGCATTCTGGCTGACTTTCGGTTCCAAGTGGGCGTCTAACATATTGTAGTGAGCCCGTGCCGCTATACAAAACTATTTTAGACTCGTCAAAAAATATTACGCCACATGTAGCTGACATGTTTTCTTGCAAAGTCCAATCGTTTTGCCTTTTGTTTTGGTGTCTGGAGGGCCTTTTTCGTAAGCTGCGAGCTGTTATCCAGTTTTCCGTAGTTTTCTAGGTGCAGTAACATCAGAAACATTTAAGTACACCTCTTTTTTTAATTCGTAGGGCTGACTTCATGGGATTCTCTTTGGAGCACCTTACAATTCCATGATCGTCATGCAGGAAAGTTTCTCATTTTTCTCCTCTTTTTCCGGATTTTTCAAAATTTTGATTACATTTGAAATCATTTCCGCTGCACATGAAAGAATTTATTGTATTTCTATCTACGATCATCCATCCGCTCTCAATTTGGAAATCTGCTTTTCTAGTTCTGTGGTGCAGTGTTTGGTTCGCCCCTCTATAGTCAAAACATTAGAAATGAAAGCGAAATAGAAATAACAAAATTAAAAAAAAAAATATTAATAAAAAATAAAAAAACATACTTTCCTCTAAATCTGTGCAAAATTGCATTAAAATTCCTTGTATAACTTCAAAAAACTGAGGGCACTGCTATTTAATGTTGCAATCAAAAACGTAACGACGCCAATAAAGAACCGTTTTTTACGTAGTTGCTAGATTTATTCAGATAAACTCTACACATTTAAAATGACTTAACCCTTCGTAGATATTTGGTATTGAAATTTTCTTTGGTGTGATTTGTACAGAAGCAATAAATGACTTCAAAATAATTGTTTAAGGGTACTGCTTTTTTTATGTTCATATAGTTGTATATATGCCTCCTAAATGTATGCTTCAATATTGAGACTGAGTTCAAGAAATGTGTTAAGCAGCGGTTATCGTATATGATTTAGGCTGAATACAAATTCGTCTAAATTTTAAAATCAGCACTGCTTCAAATCAGAAAAATAGCTGCTAAATTAAATTTTAATTTGTTTGCTTTTATCGAATACATAAATGTGTATATGAAGTGAATAATTTTGTGGTGACTTTGTGACTATTTAGCAATACAATAAATACTGTGTCGTAATACAAAAAATCGTACAAATTTTGCAGTTCAATTTAAATTGCAAAGTGTGCTGCAAAATATGGTAAATTTTCTATAATCACTGCACTGCCGACAATTCACTGCATTGCCTATAATTCCCTGCATCGCCTTTAATCCACTGCATTACGCACTCGTTTCACTTCTTTCCATTAAATGCTGCTATAACCAGCTATAACGTCGAAGAATACACTGCATTGCCATCCGCATTTCGTATTATCACCATTGACAGCTGATGCCTGATTTATTTACATATGCGTATGCAAGTATGTACTCGTATATCCATCAAAATTTGCACATATGCATGTATGAATGCGTGCGTGTGTAAATACATATATGCACACAAACGCATAATAAAGGCTTTAAATTTATTGGTAAAGATTAGACATGCATTTTATTATGTTTTCAGTGAGTGCAACTGTCAGCCAGGATTCTTTTGTTTGGGAAAATAGCAATGCTTCAACTTATTTCTTAGCGTTGTATGAAAATTACGAAAACGCCGAATGAAAGGCAAAACATACACCGTTTTTCATACACTTTCATATTCTGTACAAACCCAAGGACACAGGCTATAGCTGTTAATTGATTATTATTATAATTCTTAATGTCAATTTACTTTTGTGTATGCATTTAAAATCATTTCATAACAATTCTCATACTATGGATTTCTATGCAATACGGCAGCACCTTCCGAACAGCTGTCCGTTTGACAACCAAACACCTGCTTAATTGCAAGGCCTCTTCGTATAATTAGCAAAAATTTGTTTTTAAGAAGATTTAACGTGTTCTAAGTTTTATAGTCTAAATAAAAATAATTGAGTAGGTAGAAAACTTTGTCAAAGTTTTCAGTGGAGACCCGCTAACAATTTGAAATTACAATAAAGGCGACATTACAAAAATGAAGTGTTACTACGAAGAACTGGGTGTAGCTCGCGACGCTACAGACAGTGATATTAAGACTGCATATCGCAAGCTGGCTTTGCGTTGGCATCCCGACAAAAATCTCAACTCACTCGAAGATGCAAAAGAACGGTTCCAAATTATTCAACAAGCATACGAAGTGCTGTCCGATCCGCAGGAGCGCGCATGGTATGACAATCATCGGGATCAAATATTGCGCGGCAAAAACTCCGAGTACACAGATAATTGTCTCGATGTCTTTGAATATTTCACTTCATTCTGCTTCCGGGGCTATGGTGATGATGAAAAAGGTTTTTATGCAGTTTACAAGCAGGTATTCGAAAAGATTGCCGCCGAGGATGCAGAATTTATGGATGATGAGGATGAAATGGAGCAGATACCAACTTTTGGTGATTCAACGAGCAGCTATGAAGATGTGGTTGCGCCCTTCTACGCTTATTGGCAGGCCTATTGCACGAAGAAAACATACACATGGCTATGCCCGTACGACGTGAAAGATATCAGGGATCGGCGAATACTGCGTGAAGTTGAGAAGCAAATGAAAAAAGTGGCACAAAAGGCGCGCAGGGAGCGCAATGAGGAAGTAAGTAGTGTTTTCAATATTAATAATATATATGCCTATATACATAATAGCATAATACGGTATATTACATGGTGAACCTTTCTTTAAACTTTCAGGTGCGCAATTTGGTATCCTTTGTGCGCAAGCGAGACAAGCGTGTGCAGGCGTACAGAAAAGTTCTCGAGGAACGCGCTGAACTCAACCGCAAGAAGCAAGAACAGAATAGATTGGAGCGAATTCGTAAGCGTCAACGTGAACTTGAAGAGATGCGCCGAAATCATGCACAAAACAACCATCACCATGACGATTATGAAGCACAGCTAAAGCAACTTGCGCAAGATTATGGCGACAGCAGTGCCGCAGAAAGTACTGAAGCGAGTGATGAGGAAGCGGAGGAAGACGAAGAAGAGTCTGGAGAAGACGACTTTTATGTAGATGATCTTTACTGTGTCGCTTGCAATAAAGTATTCAAAAACGATCGTGCGTATGCAAGTCACGAGACGAGTAAAAAGCACCGCGACGCAGTGGAGCGCATCAAACTTGAAATGCAAGCAGAGGAGGCAGTATTTGAAAAATGTAACGAAGATGAAGAACAGCAGCAAGATGAAAAATTGCAAGATAGTGGGACGGGAGAACTAGAAGTAGAGGAAACAACGACTGAAAGCCACATTCTAATTCAAGAGCAGTCGGAGGAAACCGATGTAGCCGCGGCTGATAAGGATGATGCGAGTGCAGACGATGAAATACCTGCCACGCGAAAGGCAAAAAAAGGTAAAAAAGCACGGAAAAATGCCAAACTCAATAAATCACAAGTGCCAGATTCAGACGATGAACACGAAGGATCTATTGCGACCGATTTTCTGGCGCGTGCGAAAATAGCGAACAGTGATGAGGAAGACTGGAACAGCAGCGGTAAAAAAGCGACGCGCAAAAACAAAAACAAAAAGCAATTAAAAAATGCTGTTGTCGAAGAAGCAAAACCGAACTCTTCAATACAAGAAGATAAACCGACGACGGAACCGAAAAAACTTAGTGTGACAAAGGGCCAAGAAACGACTGATGAACCTGTTAAGAAAACGCAACCCAACATCAAGTTAAAAGTCGAGGAGAATTCCACTACCACGTCGCATGTGTGCGTTACTTGCCACAGTAATTTTTCATCTAAAAATAAGCTATTTGCTCATTTGAAAATCACCAATCACGGTGTTTACATACCCAAAACGAAAGCGGAAACGCCAAGCAAAAAGGGTAAGGGTAAGAAGAAGTAAGCACAATGAGCGCGTGATCAATGAACGAAAATCGCTACAATTTCATACAAAAGGGTTTTCCAATAAGAGGTGTTATTTTGATGAAAAAAATCATTGGTTTCGTTGCTTGTGTGGCACGTAGCGCCGTCTTGTTGAAAATAAACGTTGTCCAGATCAATACAATCCAATTCATTCGGCCATAAAAAAGCGTTAATCAGCTCTCGATAGCGCAATCCGTTCACCGTAACTGTTGCTCCAGCTTCATTTTCGAAAAAGAAAGGTCCAATTACTCCGCCGGACCATAAACCGCACCAAACAGTCACACGTTGAGGATAGAGAGGTTTTTCAACAATAACTCCGCGATTTTCTGAGCCTCAGATCCGACAATTTTGCTTGTTGACGAAGCCACCGAGGTGGAAATGGGCCTCATCACTCAAGATGATTTTTCGCTGATGGAATTCCGGATCATTTTCATGCATTTCAACGACCCAATCAGGGCATCAATTTCTGTATTGCGGTCCGACAAGGTGCTTCACGATGACCCAAAAATGCTCGAGTTTTACGAATCGTCTGCCAAATTTTCACCATTTTTTAGTGAATCTTAATAATTTCAGTGCGTAGTTTCTACTTGTCAAATATCAAAAAATGACAGCTTCAAAAGTGGCATCTACAGAAATAGCGGGCTATTCAAAATGACACCTGTTATTGGAAAATCCTTTATTTATGTGGGAATATATTGCATCCGTCTGTCTTATGATTTTAAGTCAAGAAAATGTACCTCGCCTCACTTAAGTATCAGCGGTGCATTATCAAGTGTGTGTTGCTAAAAACCTGTCTTCGATTCCGTTTAGCGTTTATTGCACGCCAAAACTTAACTTAATTTTTATTGTAACATAAAACTAGCGCTTCTCTTATATGAAAACTTTAAGTAAATTTTTTATTAAAAATTGTTAACAACTACGAAATTCAAATTGAATAGTAAGCAGTTAAGTCGTAAAAATATCGTAAATTATCTTAAGATCTTAAAAATATATATTTTGGCCGGAATCAATTATTTCACACAAAACGTATATGGATTTATTGCATTGTGACCAAATTTAAAATAAAATATAAAAAGCAAGGTGCATTCATTAAAGGTGGTGGCACTAGACCAACAACAATGTTTTGTATGTTTGATTGTCAGAGCCAAGTATTGGCAAGGTAGAAAACATAAATTGAATTCGCCTTGTTTCATTCTGGGCTGACAGCTTCATAGACACGGCGAAAGAAAAAAAAACAAATCAGCGGATTTACGATACCATCTTTAATAAATTCGCCTTGATAAAAAGCTTGTAAAAAATAAATTATTTGCTTTTATATATAATTGGCGCGTACATTTTTTTTTTGGTGTTTGGCCGAGCTCCTCCTATTATTTGTGGTGTGCGTCTCGATGTTGTTCCACAAATGGAGGGACCTACAGTTTCAAGCCGACTCCGAACGGCAGATATTTTTTATAGCAGAAATACACTCGGGGGTTTGCCTTTGCCTGCCGAGGGGCGACCGTTATTAGAAAAAACTTTTTCTTAATTTTTGATCTTTCACCGAGATTCGAACCGACGTTCTCCCTCTAAATTCCGAGTGGTGGTCACGCACCAACCCATTCCGACGGTAAATAACCCCAAAATTTTGGGTGTAACCTTTGACAGCTTGCTCTCCTTCTCTGCGCACACAACCGCAATTGCCACTAAAGTCCAAAATCGCAACAAGCTCCTCAAATCGCTGGCCGGCAGCACTTGGGGCAAAGACAAAGAACTGTTGCTTTCGACATTTAAGGCAATTGGTCGGCCGGTTCTAAACTATGCTGCGCCTGTCTGGTCGCCTGGAACTAGTGATACGCAGTGGACAAAGCTACAGACATGTCAAAATACCGCCATTCGGACAGCGACCGGGTGCCTCCTGATGTCTCCTACTCAACACCTACATAACGAGGCACAAATGCTCCCAGTAGTGGAGCACAACAAACTGCTCAGCAAGCAGTTCCTGCTTGGATGTTACCGCAGGGTTCACCCCTGCAGACACCTACTTGAGCCTGAGCCGCCTCCCAGGCACGTCAGGAGACACCTCTTAGACTACGCTGACGAAATTAAGGACAAAACTGACCGCAACCTACTGGACCGGACAGTCAATAAACGACATCCACCGGGAGATCGTTACCACCTTCATGAACTCCCGTCCTGTGAATGCCTTTTTCGGAGTCCAACCACCACCTATTGCAGACGAAGAGCTCTAGCTTCCCCGTGAGACTCGTGTAACAGCCACGGCGGCCGCTTTTATACATCGATGGCATACATTTATAGATTTATTTAGTGTAGTTGTAAAATGAACAAATGAGGTTTATTTTTGTATTTGTGACACCCAATAAGTGATTTAATTAAATAAAAAAAACATAATTTTTAAAAGAAATTTAATGTTCACATTCTTCAAATAAAGGCAAATTCACCATAAGATTATAACTAATCACAAGTAAATTATGTTTCTTTATACTGTTGAACAAATCTGTTAAGGGGTTATAACAGTTAGAATTTTCAAAAAATCAATTTTTGAAGTGAAACTTCTTAGGCGTCGATGGGCGAGCGGGAATGGAGAGTAAAATTTCAAGGCCATGCAACGTTTTGGGCATTTTCGTTCCGCGAGAGAGAAAAAAGATGTAACGTAGAGGAAAAGGAGAGAGAGAGCTATACCTTATATATATTTTAGATACACTTTAGGCTATTTTTACCGAGTTTTTCCTTGTGGTTGCCAATTTCTAGTGAGAAATAACATTGCCTACTTTTCTACGCTTGTTTGTTGGTGCAAATTTGTAGGAAACATATTTTTGGTGCCTACTTTTTGGCGTTATATTTCCTTGTGCCTACTGTTTGGGGCGTTTTTTGGCGTTTATTTTTGGTGCCTACTTTTTGGCGCTTATTTCCGTTTCCTGGCTAGTGCTGGTGCGTACTATAAAGTGCTATCAATTCCGGCGTCGGACTTATTGGTATTGCCTTGCGGTAATTTGTGCCGTTGCTGCGGTTCTGGAATCGCTGCGCTTGTGCGGGTGATAAACGCTCGGAGTAGTGTGCGTTGTTGCCACGGTTTTGTTCGGCGCTTACCTACACCGGTGGACCCTTCTCCGTTTTTTGTAAATTTTGTCTATTTGTATTCTCTGCAAATGTTGTGAATTTTTTAGATATATATTCCTTATCTTTCTCCCTCTCTCTCTCTCATTCTCTCTCGGGTCTCTCCCTCTTTCTGTGTCTGCCTTGAAAGTTTCACTTCTGTTATGTGTACATCGCTACACGCACTTTCATTTTTTTTTTTCTTAACGTACATATAAAGGGTGGTTAAGTTTCAAGGGCAGGTGTTGATTTTAAATAAAAACAATTTTTTTTTTGAGAAATTATTGTCATTTCTCTTTATTATGATAATATTGGTATGGCTCAATTACGTATGGAACAAATTATAAGCCAAATGGCCGCCGCGGCCTCGGCGGCACACCTCCATCCGATGGTCCAAATTTTCGATGACGCTGAGGCATAATTGAGGTTCTATGCCGTTAATGTGTCGAATTATCTCATCCTTTAGCTCTTGAATTGTTGCTGGCTTATCGACGTACACCTTTTCTTTCAAATTACCCAAAGAAAGAAGTCCAACGGTGTCAAATCACATGATCTTGGCGGCCATGATCTTGGAGACAATTCACACTCTTCGTAGCTCGTGAGACTTCTCTATACATTAACGTTCTCTGTGTGTACATGAACAGCAAAACTTGAGAATTACAAATACAAATTATTTGCTTCATGAACAGACCTGTTTTCATTCAATAGCAATTTTAGTTTGTTTGAGGGATGTTTGTAAATATTCTAAATCGAATGATTAGCTTATCAAAAAATGTAAACTTATTCGGGAGATTCGTTAGATTTATTCGCACTTCTCTTGCGCCAAAGCTGGCTTTTATAATTATACGCCTCATAAAAGACACTTAGGTGTAAATATTATATTTAAAGTATGTAATTATACCGTTAATAACTGTACTGTTCCTAAATATCTAAATATAGAACATACAAAAAATATGTCACTGGAGTTTGTGTAAGTAATAGTTTGTAATACTTAAATCAAAAAAAAAAAAAAAATACAGTTAAAGCAGCTTAAGCTATTACATATTTCTATTGGGAAAATACACACCTACACAGACATACATACATAAAAAAATTTACAACACAGTAATATAATATAAAAATTCGAAGTACAACATTTGATGCGACTTATCGAGGATTTGTTTTTTTTTTAATTCTACAAGAAATCGCTAATAATCATGGAATGCACACCAATCGATTGCCCTCCTCAACGCGGCGTTTTACACGCGAGCGCATATTTGACGACTCTGCCTTCAGACTGATGCCGGCGCAAATGAAGCAGAGTACCGCTGCCACCACGGCGCAATAGATGGAAATGCCTGGAAGAAATGTTCGATTGTTTAAAATCGCATAAACTTCAAATACCTCAAACTAGACACTACCAATGGAACAGCTGGCGGGATAAAATGGCTCGGCGTCAGCACCGCACAACAACTGCACTCTAGGCACACCCCAGGCAAGCGGATGTAGAAAAAGCGCCAACATAATACTGATCGCTGCAAAAGAAAAACAAAGCAAAAAACAAAGAAAATAAAAACCAAAAATATGAATTCCATTGCAAAAAATTTCAGCATCTGCTGGTTCTGTTCTGTTCTGTCGAATTAATCGAATGCATGACTCACCTGACACAACTTGCGCGCAGCCCGTCATATTGTGTATGCTCTTGCCAAATGCCGATTGCCGGCAACAAGTGATGAGCGTCAACGCCACCGTTATCGAGTGCACCGCAAAGCCCAGTGACATAAAGAACATCGTGAACTTCCACGCAACCGGATAGACGCTGTTGTCCGTCGCAAAGCCATCCAAGTCGAAGGGACCACAATGATAGCCATAGCTATGCATCACCTTGCAACGCGTATAAATGCCCACGGAGGGGTAGCGCACCGTTGGCACCAGCGACACCAAGTGTGTATCGTTTTGGACCTCTTGCGCACTCGTTTGTATGGATGCGCTGGAGCCGACACTGACCAGCGTTGGATTGGGCCCAATCAGCCATTTGGGTGTGACTATCGCAGAGGCGATTAACATATCGGCTATCAGGCTCAACACGAACCAGACTAGACTGCCACCGGTGATGATGATGTAACACATCTCTCTTCGATTCCACTTCTCTACTCAGGAAATGTATTTGTGTATTAGCGCTCCGCCTGACCGTGCTACTGACCGCGTGCTCGCTGCATTTGTGTGCTGGAATGGCATAAAAAGAACATGAAGAAATGCGATGAGAAAAAAAATAACTTTAATTTTTGAGTAAAATGTGTGTGTGTGTGTGTTTGTTTCATTTGGATTACACACCGCTGCACCCCGTCGCATGGCATCACCACAATGTGTGACCCATATACTGAGTTCACAAAACTTGTGAATAAACAAAGTGAATGCAACAAAAAATGGCAGTAGGTATGAAGCAACAATAAAATTCAACAGAATAAAAACCAGACCAAAAATCACTGCACATTGATGATCAGCCAAAATGACGTCACTCCGCTTTGGTGTTGTATTCTTTGTTTATTTACTGAGTAATACGAGCTAATGATTGTATTTTTATGATCTTCAACTCTGCACGCATAATAGCCGGGCGTTCGTATGGCATCTGTATGAATATGTAATCATGTATGTATGTATGTATATGTAAGTTTGACGTATTTATGTAAAGTTCTTACACAAAAGAAACGTTTGAAAGCTTACATACAAACATAGCTTTGTAAAGGGTGATCAATTGAGAGCTTTCGGATTTTAAAATGAAATAAAATTATGAAAATTCAAATTTATTGGGCAATCCTTTTTGTTTTTGTATAGAACCATTCAAGACATTTATTTCTTAAAGATAATCCCTTTTAAATCTTGGCCGCAACAGCGCCGCAATTCGGTCCTCTGCAATTCGGTCCTCCTTTAGTAATGTTGGTTTCCCCAAGATAAGGCCCTACAAATAAAAGTCCAAAGGTGTGATATCAAACGATATTGGTGGCCAATCCACTGCTCTGAGACGAGAGATAAATTGCGCACCGAAACGACGACACAGTAAATCCTTTGTTTCACGGGCTGTGTGGCAAATAGCGCCGTCTTGTTGGAACCAAATGTTGTGGAGATCACGAGCTTCAATTTCACCCATTCTCTGCATCAAAAAGTCGTTCACCATGACGTGATAGCGTTAGCCATTCACTGTTACATTGACGCCAGCCGAGTCTTTGAAGAAATATGAGCCGATGATTCCTCCAGCCCATAGGACACACCACTGGGTTGTTTTCAATACATCTAATGGCTGTTCTTGAATGGTTTGGAGTTGTTCTTCAGTCCAAATATGGCAGTTTTGCTTATTGATGAATCCATTAAGCCAAAAATGGGCCTCATTGCCGAACACCAAAAGTTGGCCTGAGCGCGCGATGAACTCTTTTCACAGAGCGTCGTGATCTGTCAAAACGAGTCTGGCGTGATCTGTCAAAACGCCCTATTGGAAAAAGAACCTCCAATCTGATCACCCTTTATTTATGTAAAGTTCTTATATCAAAGAAAAGTTTGAGAAAATACATACAAACCTAGCTTTGTACTTGAAGGGTTAGGTGAAGGCAAAAAAAAACATAATTAATTTGAGAATTTTTTCAGCGGAAATATGGAATGAAAGCAAATTTTGAAGAATTTTTTTTATTGGAATTACAGAATTAGTTTTCAGTTCAAGAAAATTGATTGGATTCCTCTTCCAATTTGTACTGCACCACCTCTGCAGATCTTCAAGTTAAATCAATTACTGCTCAGAGCGCTATTAGGTTGAGTGAGATTGACCTCTGGAGGCAACTTCCTGTAGGACATAGTAGCATCTTGAATCAGATCTCCCCTTCCTTCTCTGTACTTCGTACAGATCTCTCCATCCGCAAACTGAGATTTGAGAGTTAAGGTGGGGCTATCTTTCTGAGCGGGCAAAATTGGAAGGAGATGAGAGTACCTCTGTCTTCACTGACGGATCCAAGATGGAATCTGGAGTGGGAGCGGGGGTTTTCTCTAAATCAGCCAATATTTCAGCCTCCTTTAAACTGTCGAAAACGAGCAGCGCTTTCCTGCACAACTTCAACAGCACTGAATGGATGTAGATGGTATTCTCTTCCCTTCGCAGGTAGTGTAGTAGTCCACATTATGGTATCAAAATGCCATGTAAGCGCTACTTGAAGTACACCTGTGGTACTCTTGCCATCTAACCTACCTACCGACCGCTGCAGATTCCAATGTCCAAGGTCTTCCTGGGTGTAACTCACAATAACTTCTGCAGGAGTTGCGAAAATGAAGAAGACACTGAGTCGATACAACACTGAATGTCCTGCGCTTCAAAATGCCAGGTATCTTGGCGATTATTTCTTTAAAGACCTGGGAAATTTGCCAAGTATCTCTATGATGTCTCGAGGGACTACTTGCCTTCTTAAAGGGATCCAAGTAGTTTCAGCAACTTAGTTAGGGGATGGAAATCAAATTTAGGGCCAACGAGTGTCTTGCCTTAGACAAGCAACCTGGCTTACCTAACCTAACCTAGTCAATTCATTCGTTTCCCCGTGTAAATTATTTTTTACCTTAAAAAATAATTAAAAAATGATTAAAAACCCTAAAAATACATCAGATATTTCACTTTGAAAAACTCTGCACCAAAATTTTCATCATTGAATAAATCTTAAAATTATTTTTTTTTTCCAAAATTTTTTCCGTGTTAATCCAATAATTTGTCAAGCGCATTTGACTTAAAACGTTCACACGACAGTCGGTTCAACGTTACCGGAATTACCCGGATTTACCCAAGGACTGTCACTCCAGTAGTATTCCATGTACCACTTTATGTCTCTTAATTGGAGTGATAACCGTTTACACGAGCCGAGTGTAACAAATCGCTCCAGTCGATGAAAACCACTCCTACGGCGGCGCTAGAAGGAATGCTTTGCACACCACCTATTGGTCTTAATGGGGAAAATCTTGCGGCAAAATCCGCGGGAAGATTAGTGGCTGCTGGAGTATTTACTTACAGGCATAGCTCAATAGGAAAGAGGAGTACAGGTTGCACAGACTACATGACTCCGCACTTTAATTGGGAGTGTTTCATACTAGAAGTGAAAATGATGGATGGCACAAAGTTATGAAGCCTGGTAGGACTTTTCATATTTACACAAACGGGTCAAGAACTTTGGACGGAGTGGGAGCGGGTACTTACTGTTCAAAACTAGTTAATTGGCAGCCAATCAAACTGCCAGACCAGAGCAGTATTTTCCAAGTGTAAGTTTTTGCTGTTGAAAATGCCGGGGAACTAGGCTACACAAAAACTGAAAATAACTCAATAATTAATATTTATGCACGTGTACCGTCAAGCAGCAACAAAAGCAATAACCTCATATTTTTTTAAATCCGAAAATGTCCAACGGAGCAGAGAAGTCATGGAAAAGCTCGCCGCAAACAGAAGGCTGCACATCTATGGGGTACCGAGTCACAAATACATTATGGAAAAATCAAGTGAAAGCTAAATGGACTAATCTGACCACATGCAAAACTTCAAAAGTCATGTGTAGAACTGAGTTTAAAAAACTGACTCTGGAGGATATCTCACAAATATTTAGATCCGCATGCGCTACTTTTTTTCCTTGTTCACTGCTCTCGGGAGCATAGGGCCTCGGCAAGACTGCTCCATCGTACACGGTTTTGTGCTATTGTTTTTTCACCGTCCCATGAGATGTGTTTTTTGGTCGAGCGCGATGCGTTGCTTAGATTTGCTAAAAGCATTGACATCCTACGAGATGTGTACTTTAAATATAGGTCAGTCTACATGTGGTATTGCTAGGGACCAAAAGGTACATGCGTGACTAAATGCCAGCCGAGTTAACCTAACCTATCCTACAAACTGCGATATTCTACAATTAGAAGCCTGTGTAAGCTGGCGAAAAAATATTAAAAAATATTAAACGCGTTTTCAATTAATTTTCTAACACTTTGATTTTCCATACCAACAATGGAAGTTTCTTAATGGACCTACTGCCGACATATTACTTGATTTACTGAAATCACAGAAGGCATTAAATTTCTAATTGGATTTTCCTAAGCTAAGTTTGCTTTCAATTTCCGTTTTTTCACCATTAGTATTAAATTTCAATTTGTTCGATTGCAGTGCATGGCATGACTTGGCCTATTAATTTACACACATATTTAGCTATAAACATATTTATGTACGTGCGTACGTATGTGCCATAATATAACTCATCCCCGCCGCCGCCACACTCCACAACTTGACCACTTTGCATGGCCATAAGTGGCGGACACTCCCACATTTTTTGTCTTTTCTGACTACCATTCATGCCACATATCTCCTAAGGCTGTCCCGCTGCCCCGCAGATAATTCACGAACACAACAACAACAACTATTTAATTCAGCTACAACCATAACCTCAATGTATGATACAAAAAAGTCCCATATGAATGTGTGTGTATGTATGTATGCATGTATGTCTGTATTTAGCTCGTCATTAGCCTGAAAAACAAAGCGTCGGAAGCACAATGACCTGTAAATGATTTCGAATTAGTAAAAAAGTGTGTGTGAAAGAGGAGCACACCAAGGGCGAGCAGACGTGACGCCATGCCATGCCATCACCGGGTAGATTGACGTATGGAGGGGAACCTGTGAACGTTTTATGGTTGATGTAACGCTGCAACTATTTGAGGTGATTTAAAGCTTTTGACGCGTCGGGAGCGTGAAAGTAATTTAAATGTAAAACAAGCAGCTGACAGTGGGATTATGCCGGTAGGGTCGCGCTGAATATATGCGCCTTAAACACGCTCAATGCGTCAACCCGACAATTAACGGTACAATTTATTAAAACATAGACCATAAAAGCACTACAACGCTTGGCAGCAGGCAACAACAAAACCAAACGCACGACTGCTGTGCACTTCCGCCCACTTAGTGTAAACATTGAATGCTTCAGCGGCTTCATATTTAATATGTAGACATTCTCACTTCTTATAAACTTTTTTTTTTTGTGATACTGAACTTTCCAGTTCACTTTTTAGCCCCTTCGGCCGGCTACAAGTCATTATAATTGAAGTTTAAGTGCTAATGATGATGGCCCCCAATGCGGAAGCTATAAGCAAATTGCAACAGACGCAGCCGTTGTTGTAGCGCAACATATGTTCATCTAACTGTAAACTTTGCCACGATCTCACAGCATCGGCGGAATCTAAATTCCAAATTGCAATGGACATACATTCTTGCACAACTACAACTAGTCGCTGCGCTGGCATTAGTATCCCATGGACCATACTCCAATTGCTGCTGCACAGTGTTCTAAAGTTATGAAAACTTGTGGGTAATTTGCGAAACATAAAGACACAAAACTGTTATGTGCTACGCGTTCCCACGACAGTTGATTCTACTTTACCGGAACGACCTGGACTTGTGTCAGGCCAAGGACTGTCATTCCAGCAGCATTCCCCGTGCTGGATAAAGGAAGTGCTTCCAACACTGAAGGGTTTGCGGGATGGTACGAAGTTGAAAATAGTCGACAGAAACGACATTTTGTATATACCTCGTGACAAGATGCGTGTAGCCGGCACGATAAAACTGGAAGTCGCATCTTTACTACTGAAGCGACAAAATTCTGGCGTCCCTACAATGGATTGGAAACTGCTCCATGCAGAAAAACCGGATGCGAGCGGATCTTAGGACCTTATACTCCAAATTAACATGGAGGCCGAGGCCCTATTATATCATACCATCGCTTTGGCAACATGACTTGGGCAATAACATCCTAAGGATAGCAACGAAAACACTCTTGAGGCCGGGGAAGTAGAGAGACCCCGGACTGGAATCCGTGATGATCGCCCCTCTCGCGCTTCGGAGTGAAAACACGGAGATAAGAGAGGTTAATTCGCATAGAGAATCGGCAAACAGCCGTTCCTATGTCAGAGAACACTGATCTAAATGGAGGGGAAGGTTCTGCAGTTCAACCTCCATCACAGTAGAACGGCATCGCAATAAATCCTCCTCATGCTTGAGGACTTAACCTAACCTTCCGCCATTTTTCGCCCCCTTAAAAGCAGTAACATCTCTCCGTTGTTAAACGGCATTTCTTTAAGGCCTTCGGCCCCCTTCCATTGGCTCGGAGACTCTTTCTTCAGTGTGCTTTATAAACTATTTATTTATTTATTCTTATATTATTACTTCCCATGGTTCCTGGGAGGAACAAAGGCCCACAACAAGTTCCTTCCATTCAAATTTGTTCTGCGCCAGTCTCTAAACTTCATTCCAGGTTAAACTCATTTCTAATCCAAAAAAACGTTTCCAATTGTTCGATGACCTTTCGCGTCTACGACTGCCTTGGGGATTAATCAATCAATAGCGGCTCTTGCTTGTTATAAATATATACCTATATAATTGGCGCGTACACCCTTTTTGGATGTTTGGCCGAGCTCCTCCTCCTCCTAATTGTGGCGTGCGTCTTGATGTTGTTCACAAATGGAGGGATCTACAGTTTTAAGCCGACTTCGAACGGCAGGAATTTTTATGAGGAGCTTTTTCATGGCATAAATACTCTCGGAGGTTTGCAATTGCCTGCCGAGGGGCAAGGCTTTTTCTTTATTTTTGCTTTTCACCGAGATTTGAACCTGTGAATTACGAATGATAGTCACGCACCAACCCATTTGGCTACGACGGCCGCCTCCTCGGCCAATCCAATCCCATTTTTTTTCTAATATACAAATCTCAAAGAGTAATGGAATTTGTTAAGTTTTTATCCGCAGATCAGCATTCGAGATTGGGTTTGATAGTTTTCAAGATTTTACGAAAACATTGATTAGTGAAAACTTGTAGTTTGTTCGTTTATAGAGTAGAGTAGACATGATTTTACATTAGAATGAAAGATCCACAACCTTGTGCGTTGTGAAATGTGTGTTGCTTTCCAGGCTGGACGGCGGGAGCCAAATATTGCTAGAGCTTTCCTATGTGGTATTTAATGTCTTCCCTCGAGCCACCTGACTCCGAGATGATACTGCCCAGATAGCAAAAGGTGGCCCCTAAAACCTTAACAATCGATCAGCAACCGATGCGTATTTTGCGTATTAGTATGCATCACTTTGGTTTTTGAAATGTAACGATTGGAGTTGCATTGCCATGTCGGGAAAAGTATGCGATAGTAGGTCTTATGAATAGCCCGATGCTATATATTTGGTACTACAACCTTTATTGAGTGTTTGGCCGAGCTCCTCCTCCTATTTATGACGTGCTTCTTGATGTTGTTCCACAAATGGAGGAACCTCGGAGGTTTGCAATTGCCTGCCGAGGGGTGACCGCTGTTAGAAAAAACTCGTTCTATCATTTGGTGTTTCAAGTTCGGAGATTGGAATCT